>NW_023276806.1:14627939-14925439 GCF_003668045.3 Cricetulus griseus | reverse complement strand
CATGCAATATGGAGCGCTACCTGGCTGTGTTTTCTAAACTGCTCTCAGGCACCGGAGAGGTACATTTCCCAGAGTGTGGCTGAAAGGTACACATTTGTACCTGCAAGTAAATATCAGCAACCTATCTGAGGAGAAAAATGTACATCCACAGCTACTGATCTAGAAGCAATTGGTTTTCCAGCAGGATCCTATATTTAATCTAAATTCTGCACCAGCTATATTAAATGTAACAAAGAAATGCAACCCAGAAATTATGCCTGGAGCCAAGTCCATTAAAGGTACTTTGGAATAACTAGAGTCCAAGCACCTTAAAAGCACCAGAAGCTATTTATACCTAAGAGGGGGGCTGTGCATAATGGCAACTCCTGCATTAGTGAGGGGAGGGAGAGAAAAAAAAAATCAGCCAAATTACGCTTGGTTAATTCAGAGTAACAGATCTGCCCCCAAGTGAATTGGAGGCCTTGAATTAATTCTGTTATGACAAATCAAGATAAACGTTCCCCCTAAATTGCATGCGATTTAATTAATTTTTGAGATCCTGGGTTTTTTTTTTTTTCCTAGCTAATAGTTCACATGCTCCTGTGCTGTCATTGTGCTTGAGTGGGCAGACTTCAAAGTGATATTAAATAACCAACTATTAGATTTACCTAGCACGTCCTATTGGAAAAGTGCCATTTAATTACCTAGCCTGTTCAATTAAAGGGACAGCATTCTCTGAATATAGCAGCTTGCTGTTGATTACCAGGGAAATGAACTCCCTGCCTGGCGGCGTCTCCCTTCCTAACGCGAATCCCCTCCCTAAACACACCCTCCACCTCGGGCCACCCTCAAACCCCCTGCCCGGGCCCTGCCCCTGCCCGGGCCCCGGGCTCAGCTCAGCTCACTGCGGCTGCGGACGCCACGTGAACCGCCCGAGTGGAGCCGGGGACACCAGCGCCACCGCGCTGGCTCCTGCCCTTCGCTCGCCCCCTCGCGGCCCCGCACCGTGGACCCGGCCCGCCACCCACCCACTAGCCTGCTCCACCCGACGGCGTCCGAACTTCCTCCCCGGCCGCACTTTCCGCGCCAGTCACCGGGCCCGAAGTGGGGGTGGAGGAAAGCATGGGGGGGGGGCGTGAGTTTGCAAAGCTACTCCGTGGTGCTTGGGTGGGGCTGAGGGGTCTGGAGCTGCGGGAGGGAGGGGGCAGCTGAAGGTTCCCCGACTTTTGGAAGCTGGAGGGGTCAGGCAGACATGGGTCCCTTTAAGATCCACCCTCCCCCTCCTCTCTTCCAGCCTTTCCCTCCCTCTCTTAGAGGCCAATTTTGTTAATTAAATGTTTTGTTTGCGACGAAGCTCTCATTCATTGCGGACACGTCATTCGGAGTAGATCTAAGCCAGAGACCAGATCTCATTAGATAAAGCCCATCAGAACTAAGAAAATGGAGGAGCCACTAATTAAAGCTTTTAATTGTGCAGATTCGCTGCAGCAAGGCCGCTGCTTTATCTGAAATCTTGGAGGAGAGGAGGCAGAAACCCATCTCTGCTCAATCGACACTTGGCCACCGAGTAGGGGAGGGAATGGGGGGGACACCTCCCGCTCCTTCCTACCTCCCACCCCCCCACTGACCTCGCCCAGATCCCCGAAGCTTTTTAGCCAGATCTTGGTTGTTTAAAAAGCAACAACAAAACAAACAAACAAACAAAACCCCTCAAAGTCAGACTGTGTAAAAGCCCCTTAATAAATTGCTGTATGGTCCCAGCCAGGCAGAGGGGTCTTCTTCACCTGGTGACCTGCAGAGCCCACGACACTCTTTCCACTCTTCAGTAGTCCGTGGTCTCTGAAGAAATGAAAGGTCCCCCAACAAGTGGATTTGGGGGCGTTTGGGAGAGGGCATATCTGGGAGGGAAAAGAATGACAGCATATTCTTCATTTCCCCACCATTTGTGTTCCTTAAATGATAGAAAAATATGACTTCAGGTATCTCTATGGGGCTGGATAGGAGGCTGGGCTTGAGGTGACTGGAGCTGAGTGTGAGACATTTGGCACTGAACTAGAATGTCTCTTCTGGGCAGACAAAAGTTTCTCAGGGGGTAGCAGCTAGTTCTAGAGCAAGCCAAATTCCAGTCCACAAGTTCAGAGGCAAAAAGTAGCAAGACTTCAAGATTTAAGGTTTAGAGCTGTGTATACACCCTCTACTAGATCTCAAGAAAACACCAAAAGGGCATTCATTATTTGGCCCCAAGAATAAGGAAAGGAATGGACTTCATTCCCAGGAAGCCACTTGCCTAAACTTGTCCCGTGGGAATCCAAGTGGACCCATCTCCAGGTTAATTAGTGGTAATCAGAAGAAAAGATAGCACACCCGCCCCAAGACACTTGAAGAGATGAAACTGCACCTTTCACCAAATCTTAACTGCACTGTCAATTTTTCCACGTCAAACCACACTTCTATCCTTTCTTATAATACTGTCAAGCCCATGGCATTGCTTGGAAGACCAGCAAGCATTACACCCAAGCTCCTGATGATTTTCCAACATTTACTTCTAAAAGAACACTTAGTGAAATTAATGCAGCCCTACTAATTTAAAAATAAAAGCTTCCCCGTCCCATATTTCTTTCACTTGACTGATTGAGGATGCCAGCAGAGTGGATATAGGTTGCATTTTCCGAATAACCAAACGTCATTTTACTCCATCATTTTAGTCTAATGATACCAGCAGAGGCAAACACACCCATACTCAGCTCCAAACTACACTGGGATCTTTGGCAGCATCAACCACAGATGATGATAACCACAGCAGGGCTAAACTCTGAATAAATTATCTATCCACTATTTATCCAAAATGAAGACAGAACTGAATTTTCTACTAATCACTATAAGGACAAAGGTTTAGAACAGAAACAAATAAAAGGAAATTCTTTTAAGTGTGAGCTTTTCTAGCATTGGTGTGTGTGTGTGTTTTAATTACTGGATGTTGAAACAGAACACCTCCTAGAAGCATTCATGTGCATCAGTCTATCAAACCATTTACTCAAATTAAATGTGTAATCCTTCAAATGCCTCCTTTCAAATTAATGAGTTTAAGTAGCTTGAGTTCACCTGAAAAGATCCTATAGGCACCTGACCTCCTGAATTCTTTCCATTAGCTGCCCTGGAGCCTGTTGGAAAAGACTGCCTACACCGACATGACTGTTCCTATACATTGCTTTAAAGTGCAAGATTAGCATAATCCTATCTCTCTTTTGGGGATCAAGGGCAGTGCTACAAATGGCAACAACAAAAAACAAACCCCAACATTCTTCAAATAAACACACACACACACACACACACACACACACACACACACACACAAAAACAGATTCTTCACCAAAAGGCACACACCAACAGTGAGTATACTAAACCTTTCCAGTGAGCCTATGAAGAAAAACACTACCACTAGGGTCTTGTTTTTATTATATTATATTATTATTATTTACTATAAAAGAATTACAAGTCTTTGAACTGACGGGCAGTGTTCTTCACAAGGAGCACAAAGAATGAGTCAGACTTCCCTCAAAAAAGTTGAAAAGTGCTTATGTAAATATCATAATTAGCCATCACTTGAGCCGAATAATTTCTCACTAACTGCACTTTTATTTTTAAATAAACCTTTTGTCTCTGAGTGTGAGTCCCGGGTTAGCTCTGAGAAAGCACCTGAACGCCCACATTTTAGACATGCTTACTTTTAACCTGAAGCCCAAGCTGAGGCTACACTCAGAATTTATTCCAGGAGGTGCTCAACCTTGGACACTTAGCCGCCCAAATATCACCAGGCCAGAGTTTTTAGCCTTAAATTGCCATCAAATACTGTAAAATTAACACATGCTTTCTTGAGTCCCTTAAATGCCGCCAACTAGAGGGGTTTTTTGTTTTTTGTTTTTCTTTTTTAAGTCTGTCATGTATCTCCATAGATGTCTGCTCCTTCCTTAAACCCCTGGTAACCCCTGGCCTTGCTCCTGCTGGGCTCGCCCATCTGGCAGAAAGGCAGCGGACTTACCTAATGTAGTCATTTCTGCAGAGGATCATGCCGCTCTTGGTGTAACAGGACGTGCCGATGTCGCCCAGCTGCGCCTGGCAGCAGGAGCACTTGAGGCAGCGGCTGTGCCAGTAGCTGTCCATGGCATAGAGCAGAAAGCGGTCCGCAATCTTGCCCCCGCAGCCTGCGCAGCGCTTCCAAGAGAGGGAGCCGGCCGTCACCGGGGGCGGCTGCGAGCTGCTGCCCGGATTCACCATGGTCTAGGGAGAGAGAAAGACAAAACGGCCGATGCAAAAGTTAGAAGTCGATCGCGGGGCGCCTGGAGCCAGCGCGTTCCCCTCCTCCCTCCCCCAGAGTGTCTGCAAGAGAAGCAGCAGCAGGGCCAGGGCGGGAAGGAGGCCGATCGGAGAGAAGGGAAGGAGGGAGGCTCGCCGGCAGCAGCCGCCTGTTTACTTTTCTCAAGCTTTGTTCTGGGGCCACGAGCTGCTCTCAACTTTCCAAAGCGCTCGCCGCCGCTGACAATTTCAGCTCGGGGACTGTCAAAACTCCGAGAGCTAGGCTCGGTGGCGCGCTCCACCCCTCGCGGCGCCTCCTCCTCTCCCCCCCTCCCCAGCGCCCGCCTCCGCCCGCTCCTCCCGCCGCCTCCCGCCTCCAGCAAATGAGGGTCAAACCCACCCACCGCCGCGCCCGGCCCCTCCCGGCCCCCGCCGAGCCCCGCGAGCCAGCCGCGGGCCGCTGGAGTGGCCGCCCCGCCGCAGCCACGTTCCCTCCCGAGCTCTGCCGGGGGAAGTGAGGCTGCAGTTCACAAGTTGCAAATAGTTCGGGGTTTTCTGCAAGGAGGGGGGCGGGGGAGGGGAGGGAGGGAGACAGGGAGGGAGGGAGGGAAAGGCCGAGGGGGAGATGGAGGTGGTGGGAGGGGAGGCAAGGTGGCGAGAGGAGAGGGGGGTGCCGGGTGTAAAGTTGCGAAACTGGTTTTTCGTATTTTAAACAGCACCTTTCACATGCCATTGTGGTGACCGCCACCTCCCATTATTGTTCCAAATCTCATTTCATTTTGAAGATCAATGAGTGTTTTCAGGACACAGGCAAGGATAATAGATCATTGAACTTTAGGATGCCTGTTAACTTCCTATACAAACACTCTCCACTTTGGTCTCGCTAATCTGCCCTTGATCAGCAATTTAAATGCTAGAGCTTTGTTCCTCCAAAGGGTGGTGGGGGGAGATAGATAATACGCAAGGAGGCACTATTAAGGGACACACAAGTTAAATTCAAGCCAGTCCTGCTGTCACCCAAAACTGCTTTTAAACACCCCCCCCCAACACACACACACACACACACACTTTCTAATGAACGCCACAAGAGAAGCAACTGGGGTGTAATATAGGAATCAATTTATAAAGCTTAGCTTAAACCGATTAATTTGTTGCCTCCAATCCGGAGTCCAATAAAGTCCTAGTGTTTCTCCAGTCACTTATTCTATAAAAAGATCAAGTTATTTACTGCCAATTAAGCAGCTTGTTTTGTCTTTGTCCTCTGTAAGGCGAGAGTGTGGGCTCCCCCAGGCTCCCAGCTATCTGCTCAAGACATTCAGCTGATACCTCAGAAGGGAGAGGGCGAACTTTGTCTGTCCCCAGCCCAACTTAACTGCTGCAAAGAACAGGGGAGAGGGAACGAAAGAAGGACTCCGGTTCCTTAAATAGGCCGATTTTAAACACATTTCCTCCGAAAGAGTCCCGGAACGTGTGTCCAGTGACCGCACAATAAACCAGAATAAGAACTGCACCAATTAAGCTGTAACACAACCCTGAGACTCTGGAAACAGGACCGCTCTAAAACCCATTAGCATTGCATTTACGAATGCATCCTACCTTTATGTAAATTGATTTATCTGATGCATTTACTCGAGGAATTGCTTTTTGTTACAATTTCAGCCCTAACCCAAATGAATCTGCATTTCCTGCCCCAGGTCTTTAAACTGTTCCCCCCTCAACGTTTTAATCGCTCCGAATTCCTTTTTAAAAGGGGAGGGGGGAGGAGATTCCAAG
This sequence comes from Cricetulus griseus, assembly GCF_003668045.3. Lineage (NCBI taxonomy): Eukaryota > Metazoa > Chordata > Mammalia > Rodentia > Cricetidae > Cricetulus > Cricetulus griseus. Next base: position 14,919,394 of record NW_023276806.1, on the reverse strand, counting down.
CTGCTCCCCGCCCCCATCTTTAGTGAGAGGTAAATATATATGTATATTTTTTTTGAAAAGGAAACATTACACTGAGAAAAGCATCCAGTAACCCCATTAGCTAAAGCTCTTAAGGACAAGCAATACCTTAATGCTGATTAAATCTAAAAGAGATGAATCAAGAGGACTGACCAGAAACTGACTCCCCTGATAACTAAGGACGGGCCCTCATCAAGTTTCATTTAGAGTTGGAAAAAAAAAAAAAAAGAAAGAAAGCTTTTAAGTTAAATAGGCTTATACTCTAGTAATTACATAGCCAAGCAATTTAGGTCCTGGGACAGTCAGTGAAATAGAAAGCAGAGCTGGCAGCTAGAGGCAAAATCTGCCCCCCTTTAACAACGTCTCTGGTGTTTTTTAATGGAGACCAAGGGAGGGACAAACGTAGCGCTGGCCATTTGTAGCACAAAAATGGATGCTTAATTCATGTCTTGATTTTAATTAGGTGATTCACCGGATTTCTCCTGGATTGGAACAAAAGACTTATAAGCCAAGAGGAATTCTTTTAAAAAGAACCGGCAATGCCGGATCCTGGTCACTTAGAGCTTTTCGGTCCCTGTTTCAAATAGTGTTGGGGGGTCACGACTATCGCCCCCACCCACGCACACATCACTTCTCATCCAAGCAGCCCCTGCCTTTCCTTTAGGAACTGGAACTGCCCCCAGCCCTCTCCAGGCTCCCCACCAGCCGGGTCTCCAAGAAGAACCCTTTTGTAAGCAAGGAACCGCTACAAAGCTGGCGGCCCGGGGCTGCCCTCCGTGCTAGCTCGCAGGCCGGCCTCGGGTAGTTTCAGACTCACGCATTATCTAAGGCGACGTATTGTTTACTTGCAATTTGGGACGGTCAAGGGAAGGAAGCCAAAGAAAACAAGCCCCGGACCCGATCAGCTCCCCCCCCCCCTCCTCCCCGCCCGCGGTGCCCCCAGCCACCCCCTTACCTGCTTCTCCCCTATATTGCAATACTGCGAGAGGCGGCGGCGACGGCGAAATGCGAGCGGAGCCGCTCGGCTTCCAGGGCAGGGGCGCCGGGGCCGGCGGAGCTGGAGGGAGGGAGGGAGTTCTCGCAGAAGCAGGAAAGGGGAGGAGGGGGCTAAGGGCTGATTTTTTTTTTTTTTTTTTATCGCGTGGCTCTGGGGCGGGTAGAGGGAGCCCCACGCTAAGTGGCAGGCGGCCCGGCGCAGAAGTGTCAAGTCTCAGCCCGCGGGTCCTGGTCCTCAGCCCCCGGCTGCGCGCGAGCAGCTGCAGGCGCCCTCGGCCCGGCCCGTGCGGCGCAGCGGCAGCCACTGCTGCAATCGCGGCTGCAAGTTTGGCAATGTGGCTTCACTTTGTACGCGCCCCCGCCCCCGCCGCGCCCGCGCTCCTCCTCCTCCTCCGCCGCCGCCGCCGCCGCCTTCCTCCCGCCCGCCGCCCGCCCGCCCGCCCGGGGCCGCAGGCGGCTCGGCCGAGCTCCCCCCTCCCGCGAGCTGCGGCCCGGGAGCGGCGGTGCAAGCTCGGCCCCGCGGCCCGCGCGACGGCGCACGGAGTGGAGAGCTGCGGGCCGGCCGGGAGCGCTGCACCGATCGGCTGCCCCGCTGCTGCTGCCCGGCTCGGAGGCGGCGGCGCGGGCCTCTAACCGGCTCGCTCGCTCCTTCGGAGGCGCTTACACATGTGTTACTGACAGAGCAGAATCCCAACTACTCCCCGGCTCTGCCGCCGACGTCAGCGACCCTCAGCCACTGGGCGGCCGGATTGTTCAGGCGGAATAATAAAACCTGCCAATCCGGGGAAGGACAAAGGGTGACTGAAACGAGACTCGGGGGGCGGGGAGCGAGGCGGGCGGCTGAGCGGGCCCGGCCCGGGAAGGCGGGGGGCCGGGGTCGGGGGACCAGAAGGGACCCCGGTGGCGCGGGGGGGACGCGGCCAGCCAGCGCGTGCCCGGGCTCGGGACCACACCTGCCTGCCCGGCGCGCGGGGACGCGGGGAGCCGCCCCCGGAGGGCCTCGGGGATCGCCTTCCCCGGCCCAGAGAGCAGACCCTCGGGAAACTTACTTTCCCAGAAATGGGTCTCTTCCTGTTAGGGCAAAGGATTCCTCCTGCCGCAGAGAGCTGGACGTCACACAGGCGCAAAAGCGGCTGTTTTGTTTAATTCACGCGATTGCAGATTACAAAACCTTAGGGAAAGTAGGAAATAGTTCCTACACGAGTACTGCCTTCTTAACCCCATCTTGCTCCCATTAACCCCAGTGTACACTGGACGGAGCAGGCAATTCATAGATGCTTGTCAGTTACTGGTGGATACAGATCACATCCCTGGTTTTCATAGATTAAGAAAACTTTCTGGGAAAAGCTTTTGCTCACATTCTCCCTCAGTGTGGAGGGCGGTAGGCTAGCTCTCTCGTAGCCCCCTAAAGCGATGCAAGCGTTTGCTAGAGCTGCTAACTCACAACCCTATGAAAGGAAGACTAGTCATTTCTTGTACATACCAAGACTTGAGGAATGCTAGCTTCGGAGCCTCTTTCCAGGGCCAGAACTCAGCCTGGATCCTTGAACATCTAGTTATTCGACCTTATTCTGCCAAATAGGCATAATAGATCTCTGATCCCAGGTTAATATTAGGATTGATTATTAATAGTAAATTCCAGAGAGATTTTTCTGTTGGAAATTATCATGGAACCGCAAAGTCCTTTTGCTAGGTAACATCTACAACCAGTGTTGTGGGACAAGCTTACATATTGTGTTACACGTAGGCCTGCTAGACTGAGGAAAAGTCGAAGGAAAACCAGTCAAAAACATCTATAGTGCAGAATTTTTGGTCCTTAAACAGCCAAAATCAATATGAAAGAATAAATATTGCCCATGAAACCAAGCAGATGGTGATTTTAATGCCAGTTAAAACACCCATTTCTATAATCTAGCTCCCTGAATTCCTAGCATGTTACAGTTGAAAATTATTTTTCTGGATCTGTATTTAATGTCGCGTTCTTATGATTGCTTCACCCTGTGCACATATTAAAAGCATTTTTATAAAAATCATCGACATATAATAATTGGAATGTCCTATGCAGAAAACAGTTGCAGGTGGCCATGATGAAAGCAGGCCAATTTAAGAAAGTTCTTTTTTTTAATTTTTTATTCAAAGGAGGGAAGGACACCAGGAAGAAATAATACATTGTAATTCCTGGGATCATTTTTGACTTATTAATAATTTAAATCAACCTAACAAGGAGTTTTGTTTTTAAGACCAGTTTCAAAGTAGATATTTCTACCTCTGCCTTCTGAGTTCTGTGATTTTGGGCCTGTACCACCTTGCCCAGCTGCTACAAGATCTCAGTGGCTGCTATTGTGTGAAAACATGTCAGATGAGAAGATTTCCATCTCTTTGCAAACAGTTTTTTATCTTAAAAAGATGAAGAAATTAAGCCATATGGTCTTTATTTTTTCCTTTTTAGCTGATTTTTAAAAATCAAGACATATAGCATATAGCATCATACTGAGTTATGGTATTTCCTCAAGTATGAACACTAAAATTAAATTTTAATTCTAAAATGAAATGTTGTAAATTTAAGCAGGAGTGCGCTCAGCCGTCACTGGATGATTCCCTAAGGATGGTTCTTGTGGATGGGAGGAGAGAGGGACCGTGGAACTTGGAGCATGTGTCTCCAGGCTCCACGGGGCCTACACTTTCAGAGGTGGTTTTACTATTTTCATTCTAATTGTGTGTGAAGTCTGCATACATATCCCAGTAAAGTGGAGTGGGCGGGAATATGTGACCAGAAGGCTTTATTTACTGGTTATTGTGGTTGTAGAAATGCAAACGTGGTAGGGGCTACCATCTTCTCTGAAAAATAGATAGGAAGTGAATCCATTCGCTGTGATGAGAATCCAGGTGTACTTTAACCACAGCGCCACCTCTGGGTAGTCTTTATTTCTGCATCCTCAGTCTAAGCAGTCCTTTCTCATGCAGATAGCAAGGGTCTGTCTGCGGTCTCAAAAGTGCCTGCCTGAGAAGGAACCCAGGGGTCACTCTTCGATTTCTGCTCATCCTAAACACACAACAACGGTGTACACATACAAGCTCTTGAAGGGTACCGATGTTCTGTTTAATAGAATCATTCAAACAATTATTTTAAAAAATAGCACCAAGAAATAATTGTAAAGTAAAATTAATTAACTCAGGATAATGTTTCATTGTGTCTGTCGGTTTGGGTAGACTCTGCTGACATCACACATTAATCATTCATCCAGTAATCTAAAATAAGACACGAAAAGTATGGTACTTTATAAAAAAAAAAGAAACCCAAACTCTTTATCAAATATAGGGACCATATGGATGCTGAATCAAGCCTTCATTTTCCCCCACTAGCCCTGAAATTATTTGTCTACACCTTCCACTTTATCATCTGAGTTCTTACTCATGGACGTTGCATTCTCCAGTGACAATTCTTCTGAGAGTCCACAGACAACAGAAGCTCTGTCTGTCATTTTCTGAAGTGCCCATTTCTTTTCAAAGGGGGCAGAGGGAGATGGTGCCCTTTGAAAGCCCATGAAAAAACTGTAGTTTTGAAGGAAGGCTTTTTAGGAAAGACATTACAAGAGTGACTGCCCATCTTAACTCTAGCATCTTGGAACTCCAAGGGTCCCAGTGTAGAAGGCATGAGAGGAAACTAGTTAAAAACCAAGGCCAAAGACTAGTGGGTGGGTTATGCTTTTCTACCAGCTGTGTGTGGGAGAAACAGCACAGTAACTAGGGCCTGAGGAATGGGACTTAAAAATTGAGAAGTGTGTATTGGAAGTGTGTGCTTATTGTCTCGGCTACTAGAGAGGCTGAGATAAGAGGACTACTCAAGCTAGGAAATTTGGGGCAGCAAGACCCTCAAAAGAAGAAAGGGGGTGAGCAAAGGAAGAAGGAACCAAGTGTGTTGGCACACACGTGTAGCCCTCACTCAGAAGGTGTCAAAGGGAAGAATCAGAAATTCAGGGTAATCCTCAGCTACATAGAAAATCCATGAGAGTCTGAGCCACATGAGATCTCGTCTCAAAAAACAAACAACTCTTGGAAAAGAAAGAAAAGGAAGGGGAAACCAGAGAGAAGGCGTTCCCATGATGGAAGGGCAAGCGGTTGTTTTATTATAACATTTTAAAACTTAATGGCTACACATGGTAAATATCCCACCAAATTATTTATGCTAATTAGTTTTAGAAAGTTCTAGCCTAACTCCTATTTTATAAAACCATAGGGAAGTAATTGGTTTTAGTCGAAATAAAGTAGAACATGGCTGAAGAAAGCAAAGAATCCATATTGTTGATAGAGCATTGGGACCGCTATACTTGGAAATATAATTGAAGATGTAGATTCCGCTTTAATTTTTCTATTTTATTAGGGTGTGTGGAACTCTTGGCAATGACAGGAAAGGTGGAAAAGCTGATGGGGAAAGGGGTACAGAATTTGAGGATTTTCTCTGACAAGCAAGGCAACTTTAATATAATTGTAAAAAATGACTCATTTTCCTCGTGTGGGCTTGGAAGGAGGAAAGGCTCTAACTACAGCCCAAACCTGCTTCGGAACTGTTGGTAAATCTCATGGTGATGATTTCCTGGGAGAAATTTGGCTTCTCCAGACTACATATCTAAGACTGGAATCTGTCAACACTCCAAGCACAAGTGGTATTCGGCAAAGCAATGAGCAGACTATTTGCAAGAGTCTTAGTGTGTTTCTTCAGGCAACAGCAGCGGCTTTCAACCCTCCTAGAGCTGGGATCCTTTAGTAAAGTTCTTCATGCTGTGCTGACCTCCAACCAGAAAGTTATTTTTCTTGCTACTTCATACCTGTAATGTTACTACTGTTATGAATCGTAATGTAAATATCTGTTTTCTGGTGGTCTTAGGTGACCCTGTAAAAGGGTCATTCAACCCCCAAAAGGGACCTTGACCCACAGGTTGGGAACTGCTATTTTAGATGGTCTAACGACTCAGGTGGTGCTTATTGAAACTGAGGTAAAACTTTTCCTAGATAAATTTAATTTAATATAATAGGTACAAAAGAGAGTAGAGATATGATTGGGAAATGTGTATGTATGTGAGATAGCCACTACTGAATATATTAAAATTATATAACAGTGATCCTATTTAAAATCAGTTGCTGCCCCTGCCCAAGACAAAGCAAATGAGTACTTACTGACAGAGGAATTACAGCCATACAACATAATTCATTTTCCTTTTTGTTATCTCTGTTTTTTGGTAAGAGAAAGGATAAAAATTCAAAGACCTTAAGCTGTCCAAACTACAACTTTTGTAGTGTCATTTTTAATTGTAGTATTGATATAATTAAGCTTTTTTTAAAACTCAGTGCAGTTTTCTTATGAAATGTGCTATTTTCAATAAAATATTAGTTTCTATTTGCTCACAAAGAAATTGATGAGGATATGAGCATATTTATTCATTATAATGAATGGCTCTGTTGGAATTAGGGGAGTACAATCCATAGCTGTCTGTGGAGTTGAAAAGCACACATTTCTACCCTATATAGCGCTATAAATTTTTTCAAATAAAAAGAACAACCAGATATGGATTTTTTAAAATAATAAAATTGGATAACTCAATTGACTAAAATGTGTTCCCTCCACGCAGAGGTACACATTATAACGTCATCATTTATATTTCTCAACATAAATCAAATTTCATAATAAAATTGTTTTTGATGAATCACCACTTCTTTTCCAGCTTCAAAACATTCTGACAGAGAAAGCAAATTTGTTGATCTCTCTGTATGATAAGAAATCACTGAAAATATATTTAAGACTTTTAGTCTACTATGATTTTTTTAAAGAAATTTCCTGTAAAATGAAATATTCAAGTGAAGCCATCCCCGGATCTGGGGGAAGAACCAAAGAATAAAATTGACTTTATTTTCAGCATTTTTACGGAGCCATCTGCTGTGTTCTCAGACAATAAGGCCAGGAAGAGTCATTATAGAACAATACCATGGAAACAATTTGCTTAAAAAATGAAAACTTAAACAACACTACCTTTAAGATATGCTTTTCTAATCCTAGGGTTTAAATATCCCAACATTGTACCCAGATGTCTCATCCTTATTGGTGTTGCTTTTCTCCGCTGAGATAACAGTTAACACTGCACTGGAATTCCTACTTACGGCTGGTGTGTCCGGTAGTAAATCCTACACATTATTAGAATATCTGTTATCAGTCCAGTCAGGGGGTGAATTATTGACTATAACTCATTGCTGGGAAGACTGCACATGACACTCCAGTGAAGTTTTGATAATTTCTAGAAGTCATGATAATTTATGGACGAGGATTTTGATTGATTTCCCTCTACCTATTTCGTGCCTATCAGTAAATAGGACACATATTGATGGCCTACTTGAAGTACATTAACAATATGGGGGAATTCACAACTTAAGCCTTTCTCTTTTTCCCCCAGAGAGATTCTATTAACACAGTAACTCGGTGTCTGTGAATTTTCTTGTTTGCTTTACTCATGGGAACTGGGAAGGAATTACAGATCGCTACTACTGAGAATGTGTAAAATCACTGGTCACATAACTATTTAGATATATTCCTCTTTCACAGTTATTCTAGCCTCTGCTTCTGGAGGGCCCAGAGGCAGGGAAGCAAAACGCATACTGAAAGATTTTTGCATCTCTTCAAGTATCAGGATTCAGCCCATAGGATAAGAGACCTTTTGAATCCAATGAACACTAGCTAAGTTATTATTTGAAACTCTTGTAATATACGGATATAAAATTCACAGATACTGCTCATTATGATATAACTGTCACTTTTAAGTTCATCAGAATATTGGATAATACTCGCCCATAACAACAATTCTATTTTACTTTTGTGTTTGTTTTCCTCCTGTCTCATTTTTGCTACATTCTCCAAATTCAATTATTTCCCAGAGTAAACTCTACTAGACAAATGTTTCTTTTATTCCTTTACTGAGTTTTCATCATTGTGATTTCATTATTGTCTGATTTACTACAACAATTGCCTCCTAGAAAAATAACAGTATTTCCAACTCTTAATATATACTTTGGAATAAGGCAAGCAGAATAAATAATAATTTCAATTTAATGGTTATTTTCCTAGATGGCATTTAAAACATGTCTACATATCTGGAAATTTCAGCTTACACCCAAATAATATTTTGAAATCTGAAATAAAAATAATGGTGTCACTTTTGCAAGAGCAGTCAGGGTCAGAAGCAGGTTATTTGACTGAATACTTGGCTGGGGGAAAATAATGCTTTCTTCATTTTGTCTTAATTTAGTAGCTTCTAGCAGTCATCTAAACAATCTTAAAATTAAAAGATAATGTTAATGGGAGAGACTGTTGTCATAGGATAATGGTTCCCTGCTGCTAGATTAATGCAGCACAACAATGCTGGAGCACTCATTGAAAATAAAGGAGAAGACAAAACCGGGGGATTTATTTTCAAAGCAGGTGTCATGGATCCTATGACACTGTTGTGTTACAATTACATTGCTTCATTTTTTTCCAAATCACAATGGAAAATGATCATTTTCCCCCCAAAGGTTGCAAAGTGGCAATGTCATTGGCTCAGATCTCCATGACCAAAGTGCATTCTTTTAGAACAGAGAAAATTTCTTATAGGATTCCTCAATCAGGAAGAGGCTTCTAATTTTTTTTAACATGTTTATACATCTGTGTGCTTGTATATCTCATGCACTGGTACCCTCAAGGAATCAGTAGAGGCTGTTGGATCCTGCTGGAGTTACAGCTGGTTATGAGCAGCATGGTGTGGGTGTTGGGAGCTGAACTTGGGTCCTCTGGAAGAGCTTCGAGTAACCACAGAGCCATCCCTCCATCCCCAGAGGAAGGCTTCTTAAAGCTGTAACACTTACTCATTTGAGATGCACAAATGTGCCCTTAAAAGTAGGGTGGGCAACAACAACAAAAAGCAGTACCATTATCTACTTAATGCTGGTATGGACTCTTCTAGAAATTGTGGTAAGCCTCACATTGGCATCTGTGTATTTTTTCCCAGCAGATCTGGGAGTGATGTAGCAAGAAGCTCCATCCATAGATGTTCACTACCCTAGCTAAGCTGTCCTGTTTAGTCCTGGATCATCCAGACAAAAGTTCCAAGGGCCTAATAACGGGAATGCCATGGAAGCTAGAATTCCTGGAAGCTGCCCAGATTCCCACTCCTTTTGTGGCTGCCACACATAATCTGTTCTTGATAGTGGGCTACCCTGGCCAAAGCCCTTTGCAAAGATTGTCTAGAGGTCAGAAATGGAAGAAGTCAGAGATGTTCAAAGCTGCAGGAGATGCTGCCCTCCTAGGATGGAAAGAAATTGCCGTAATGAGGAGCTGTTGGAAGGGGACACAAGAAGGGGCCTGAGAAAAGCCTTCAGGGCCTGGGGGCCGCCAAAGCAACTCGCCAGGAAATGGGGACCTCGGTCCTGCTGCTCTTGGAATACTCTAACAATAACCAGAGACCTTAAGCAGTAGATGAGACTGGCAGATTCAAATGACACATGACTTCAGCCTAGTGAGAACCTGAGCAGAGAGCTCAGCTCTGCATTCCCAGGCTTCTGACCCACAGGCACCCTGAAATAATAGCTAGGAATTGTTTTAATCCACCAATGTTATGTAATCTGTTTTCCGAAAACGAATGCGAATTCTGTGAGAAAAAGCCCAAGAATGTATTTTGTTCCACCCTTCCCTCTAGTAGAAGCAATTCTATTTTTTCCTTATTGTCCAGTCGCCTTCCCTCACAGAGCTTGAAGCAAAAAGCCTGAGTTTCCTAACTATCTTGGTGTGTATGAGTTAGGACTGGGGTTTATAACATATAATGCCAATAAGTAACACATGCACGAGGGGGGATATAAAAAGGTGGCAATTCTTGGGATTAAGACAAGGCCTAGGGACCAGTCTGGAAAACAGCACAAAGTCGCAGAGTTAGAAGGTAAGGGTTTCAAAGGTGATCTCTCAGCAGGAAAAGTTGCTTTGAATGATTCTGGCTTGGGTCACCCATCCTGTTGCAGAGTACCTGAGGAAGCTCCCTATGGGCATTCTCAAGGCAGAAACCTACTTTCTCCAGATGGAGAAGGAACGGGCCTCTTAGGGTCTTCTAGACAGAGAAAGCCCTGGAAGCATCCTCCTGCCAAGACTCTACAGCTAGCAAGAGGTAATAATACCTAGAAGGAATTAGAACCTAGACAACTTAAAAATGACAATGTCAGCCAAATTTCTCGTAGCCAGAGGACGAATGCTAGAATCAGGGTTAGTGGAGAACCTATCAATCATATCTGAAGTATGGCATCAAGAAGAAGGCTGTCAGGCCCTAGGCGACCTCAGAATGAATCTGAAAACTGACTGCTGCAGCATGGGGGTGGGGAGGGGTCACCTGAGCAAGTTACGAACTTAAGGACTCAGTTGTCTCTCTGTGTTCCCCATACCTGACCCGTGTGGGGCAGCCAGAATGAAATGACCACCTACGTTGTTTGAGCCTAATAATGGTGAATTTCTTACCTCTGGCCCTATCATCAGCACCATGTTTCTCTTCTCTTAGGATTGTAAGGGTTCCTGAGTGTGGGGGTGTTTTACATGTCAGAGCTGTTTTAAGCAAATGTTCAAGACAATGGAAAAGCCAGCTGGGCAGATGTCAGCAATGAAGGGCCTGCATGATTTGCTTATATGAATGGAATCATGGGTTTCTTTGTGTGCGTATTTGTTTCAATGATGTTTTTAACTGTTTTTTTTTTCCATTCCATCCACTCAAGAGATTTATCTAACACCTGCTGTATATCAACAGTGTTCAAAATTCAGGAGATACAGCAGCAAAGTGACCCTTACAAGTTACTCTGCCTTAGATGGTAAACCATGCTATGGATAAAAGGAAGCAGGGTGAGAATGAAAAGGAACCCTGGGTCAGAATGGAATGGTAGTGGTATCGGAACATAAATTTGTACATGGATGAAACAGCAGAAGATGGGAACATGAATACAGAGACCTATAGGAAACGCAGAAGCCACAAGTCCAAGGGAGAGTTCCAGGTAGAAACGCCAGCAGCGAAGAACCCCTGAGGAGCATGCACTTAAGTCTAGTTGGATGCTGGAAGAAAGCCAGAAGGCTCAGAGTATAGACGATAAAGCTAGAGGTTAGACACGGGTGGATTGGAACTTGGGACCTTGCCAGATGCTATTGGAAGATTTTGAACAAAGAGTGAAGATACCAATGTTTCAAAAGCCTCACTCTGGCTGCTGTGGGGAAGATCACAGACTAGAGTGACAAGCACACACTGTGCACAAAGTTCACAAAGTAATCATTCAGTGGATCATGGCAGCTTGGACCTCAGGGCCAGCAGAAGCAAGGAGTGTTCAGGTTGTGCATATACTTTGAACAGCTGCAACAGGTTGAACCATGATGTTTATTGTAAGCTCACACTGAGTTTGCATGCCTTTGACAATTCCTTTGTGTTGCCTTGTTTCATAGCAGCTATAAATTCCCTTCTGCTAGTGAGATGGCAGGACATTCACACCCTATCTCGCCAACATACACTTAAGATTCCCCTTCTCACAGGCTAGGTGCGACAGAAACGGCCACTGTATTACTTTTTCTCTCAAATCTATTTTGATTTAGAAAAAAAAAAAACTTTCTGTGTGTGCCAGATATGGGGCCAGACTTCCTCCACAGAGTGACTCTATCCACCCTACAGCCTACATGATCAGAGTCATTACCTCCATTTTAAACAGAGGAAACTCCAATCCAAAAACAAAGTTTTTGTTCAAGACCAGTGTCAAGACTGAGGTTTAGAACTTGGAGTTGTTTGCCTAGGTCTGACAGTGCAAGATGCTACCAAAACACCCTTCAAGGCAGGGGAAGGTGGGCTAGGAAGATGGATCAGAGGTTAAGAGCACTGGCTGCTCTTGAAGGGGATCTGGGTTCAGTTCCCAGCAGCCACTTGGAGTCTCAGAACCATCTAAACTCCTGTTACAGGTGATCTGGCACTCTCTTGTGGCCTCTGCAGGCACCAGGCAGGCACACAGGAAATACACTTACATATGTATGGGCAAACATCCATAAAAAATAAATAGATCTGTGGAGATTTTTTGGAATAATAATAGTTTATTATGATGATGATTATTATTATTATTATTTGCTGGAGTGAAGAAGCCCTGCTCTAAACCATTGTTGGACTTTGGGCTGTCCTAGTTAAAGTAACATGAGTTGTAGAACTTTTAATAATCTTTAATGAGGATTTATAAATAAAGATGTTCCTTTAGCCAGAATATTTTCAGTCTTGAAACCTCGATTGAGGCAAAATTTACATCCATCCCAGAAAAATTCTATTCACTATATTCTATGGGAAAAGATGTTCAGTGCGTATAAGTTTTTAGTTTGAAAATGCAAAACAAAACTGCAAAACTTGAAAATAAATACATGCCCAAATAATTGTCTATACAGAGTAAGTGACTGACTTTTAAACTGCAATAGAATTCAGTCCTTGGGAGTGGAGAGAGTACATTCTGCTCTGCCAGAGGACCCAAATTTGGTTCCCAGCACCCATGTTGGGCAACTCACCACCACCTGTAACTCCAGCTCCAGGGGATCTGATGCCGTCTTTAGGCCTCTACAGTCACCTTCACACACATGGCATACACTCATACAAACACATGTAAAACCAAAAACAAATCTTTTTTAAAAAAATTTCAAATCATATATATATACACATATATGCACACTGAAACTGTAACTGTTGTAAGATGAATCTGATGTTATGTGGGTAGACAATCCCAAAGTAAGATTCTTCTGGGTTCCATTGGAGTTTGCTAGTAGGTCTACAGTCATTATGTTAAAGAATAAAATCAAGACACAAGGTCTGACTGAATTCAGCTATTGAACTCTGCCCAGATTTGAAAGTCTAGTATTTCAGATGTAGCAAATCCAAAGGTCTTCCTGAGAACAGAGGTGGGTATTCGCTACAAAAGCTACTGCTACTCGAATAGAATGAGACAGACAGAGGGGGTTACACAAGATATGGAAGACAGACAGGGCCACTCGTATCTTAATCTGAGCACAATGGGCTGCTATTGAGTGGACTGAGGCAAAGGCTCCGTGGGGAAATGTCTTTGCCTTGCCAGCATGAAGCCCCGAGTTTGAATCCCAGAACTGACATAAAACTCAAGCACAGTAGATTATATCTCTACAACCCCAGTGCTCTAATGGCAAGATTCGGGGCAGAGACAGGAGAATCCCAGAAGCTCCTGGGAAACAGTTATTCTCTGACCTTGGCATGCATATCTTGGCATGAACACACCTGCGCTCACACACAAGCATAAACAAATATGCATACAAAGATTCTTTTTTCAAAAGTCATTGGTAGGCATTGTAATCTGGTTTTTCAAAGGTTAACTCTCCTTTGGAGGAAAATTGAATAAAAATATGTAAAGGCAGAAATCCAGCTTACCCTTAGATTTGTTTGTTCCTCCTTCATAGAACCCCAGCAGAAGCTGTGGATCTTGTCCTTTGGAATTGAAGACTGCATTTCCCAAACTTCCCTCCAGCCCCATGGACACTGTGATTAAATTTAATCAACAAAATAAAATATAAGGGCAAGCGCAGAGGCTTCGAGGAAAGCACTTACATATTGCCACAGCTCCTTTCCGTACCCCCTGCGCCCGCCCGTCTATGGATGTAACGTGTGGACCTGGTGGCTGCATCAGGAGAGAACCTTGAGGCTGAGGGTCATGTGACAGGATCAAGTCTTGGATGATGGAGCAGACAAGTAACACATAGGTTCCTAGAGACAACACAAGTTGACAGAACAGCAGTGGAGTAACTATTTTTAGACTGATGGGAGAGAGAAATCAATTTAGTTTGCTTAAATCTCTGTCAGTTTTTTAATGGAGTTGAAACAATGCTGACTGGCTCTAGTGTTTTAGAGGGTAAAGCTGAAGTGAGAAGCTAGAAAGAGATCACTGCAGTGCTCCACCCGGGAAAAGAAGTGGCCATGGGCCAGGTCGAAGCAGTGAGATGCGTCAGGCTGCAGACAGATTTAGAGGGCAATGTTCGGAAGCAAGGCATGGGATGCAAAAGATTAGAGGGAAACAACAAAATAAGGAGGAGCCAGCCAATGGCAGCTGTCCTCTCCTGAAACAGGAGAGCCAAGAAAGGATAGATTATAGGGATAAGTCAAGATTCTATTTGTACTAAACATAAGGTTGAGATCCCATTAAACATCCATGTGGTCAGTTTTCAAAGCCAGTTAGATAAGAAATGCTAGACTTATAGAAGAGGTCTCAGCCATAGCAATAAATCTGAAATTCCTAAGTGCACAGACAATACTACGGTCATGATTAGACTAAACAGAGTAAGTTGAGGTAGAAAATGGATTAACAATTGAGCCTTGAGTTACACCAACTCCAGAGATCTGAGAGAACACTGGAGGAAAATACTGAAGAGACACTAACAACATCTACAAACGCCTCAATAAAGTTAACATGATTGGAAATGCATCATGGGAGGAAATGGTCATCAGACTCTACCCCTTTCAGGTTTCATAAGAAAAACAGCTGGGTCATATGTTCCACCCTTAAGCCAATCACAACCAAATCTCTGTCTGAGTAAGGGAAATGTTTCTTCTGGAATGAACAGACCTCTGCCTTGAAACAAAATTCAGGAATGTGTGAGTAGAGAAGTGTGGTGGTGGAAGTGACTGGTGGTAGTTGGTAATAACTGGGATCTGCCCAAATCCTTTTTACTGTCACATAAAAATTCCAAACCTCATCACAGCTACAAGTGGCCTTGCTTGGGGCATGTGCAGTCAGGGGAGATGGTACTGCCTTTGCTGCTGCAGTCCATCGTGTGATGAAGCAAATGTCTGGCATTTGTGTGCTATTAATTATGAAATAATCACTCCCATCTTCAAGAAGTTCCATACACCAAAGACTTCTAAAACCAAATAAAGATGCTGCCAAGCAAGGCAAGGCATCAATGGCTTGGATATTTTTCCTCTATACTACTAGAGCCACCTGCTTGTCAACCTCGGAAGAGTAAACACAGTTTGATCACATGCATAAAAGATCAACTGTTACTACAGAACAAGTTTTAAGGGATAATAATGCTAGAGGGGGAAAAGTCAAAAAGAATTCTCCTCATGTCCCTCAAGTTCTGGGCCTCTGTGCCAGGTTCTTCATTCTATGGGTAAAACAAAACAAAACCTTTCACTCACCTTCATAAAAGTTCCCAAAGTTAAACATTCCATTGTCATTTGTCTCCAAACCAAG
Organism: Cricetulus griseus; assembly: GCF_003668045.3. Lineage (NCBI taxonomy): Eukaryota > Metazoa > Chordata > Mammalia > Rodentia > Cricetidae > Cricetulus > Cricetulus griseus. The sequence continues at coordinate 14,904,103 of NW_023276806.1, read as the reverse complement.
ACAAGTTGTGGTAATTAGCCTCTCTCACTTCCTCTGACTCTGTTGCCATATATGGAATTGAGTTTATAAAATGAGTGGGTGGCGATGGGAAGCTGCACCCTGTACTGCTTAGTCACAGAAATGGTAATCCTGTGTAACGAGGCCTGGCCTCGACATCACAGACTAGCAAACTAAACATGAAATGCCTCCATCTCAGAATTGCCACTTTGTCCCCCCTTAAAAAAGCCTGAAGACATCAAAAACTGTTGAGCAAAGTCAATAAAGAATTAACAGGAGAGGCCACTGGATTCGGACAAAGTGTGTCCCACAGTAGGTGGCAATGAGTAGGCCCACAAGAAGCAGTAGTTCAAAGGCCAGAGATGGTGCTGCAAAGCACATAAGGTGGGATCTAGTCCTTCAAGTTTAGTCTGAGAAGGAGTCGCAGGATAAGCTATGCCTGAAAGGGGAGAATTTTGTCTTGCTATTTGTATGGGGCAGACACTGAAGACACAAAGATGGCGAGTAGATGGCAGTGATCAAATTCCAAAGTGAGAAGAGAAACTGAGGCTCCATTGGCAGGTACGAGTAGGGTCTGAGGATTCACCAGGGATCTCCCAGCAAGGCGATGTCAGAGCCTACACTCATCCCTTGGATGTCTTCTCCCTGCTTACCACTTGGCCGTCACTCCCAATTCCAGACACGATCCCTTTCTCTGAAGGGTGCTTTGTCAGAACACCTGTATAAGCAGCAGCAACAGCCTGAACCCCAGGCTTCCTTAGCTGTTTTCCAGACTCGTGCCTCGGCCTTTCCCTTCTGACCAAAGCCATTGAGGATGGTCACCTTGGATTAATTATGTGGCAGGCTGTTTGCCACTTTCCACTCTTGGATTGTTGGTTTGGTCGGGTGTCAAAGTGTCAAGGCTTTACAGAAGCCTAGAACCCTCACAATCTGCAGAAAGTCACCAGTGGCCTGAACCAGAGCAGTCTTCCCCAGCAGCTGGTTTATGATTTGGCTCGTGGGTGATTCCATTCTGACCAATGAGTTGAAGGAAGAGGCTAATGGCTGCATCTCCAAGGAAGATACCCTTGCTTTTTATCAAAACAAACAATGTAATAGGGGGTAGGGGAGTCACCACCTTCTCTTTTTGCCTTTAGATGTAATGTAAAGTGAGGAAAGATGACTGGGCCTCCTGCCTGCTCCATCTGGTGACCACAAGGAGAGGCAAATGGATCAGAGAGACAGTAAGAATCAGTCAACTCAGTCGTGTTGGTGGGGCCTGAATTAATCTAAACATAAACTTCCGGTCTCTAATTTCTTTCTGTGTGAGGAAATCAATGCCCCTTTGTTGTTCTGGTCACAGTCAAAAGCACCTTAATTATTATAAAGGGGGACGTGAGCTTCAGAATTTCCCATGATCCTGAGGAGGTATTTGGGGTTTTCTACCACCACCATGGCCACGATAGAAGAGGCTGTCTTTAAGATGACGGGTCTGCAATTAGGCTCTTCCTGTTGCAAGGCCTCCCTGAGGCATGGTCCCACCACATGCTATCTCTTAACACTCATGTTTCCAGAATGCCTATTATTTTTAATGTGAGATTTGGCCTCAGCCAACTTTTGTTTATGCCATTAGAATTTAACATGCCTCATGCCTCTATTGGCTTCTCTTGTTTCTCACTGCCTGTGTCAGAATTCTGGGGACACTAAAATAAAATAAAATAAAATAAATGAAAAAAAACAAAAATAAAATCCTAGACATTGAGACTTGAAACAAATTCTCAATAATGGACTTGTGGCCAGCTGGATGGGATTTCAGGGCCTGGTCAGCTTGAGATGTATACATTTGAAATTTACAAACCGTTTTCCCTTTGTTTCATCTGTGAATAGAGCCTGTAATGATATTCCTTCGCTGTATATCATTATTAAGAGTCTTTTGCTTATGTTAAGGGGACTTATGGAAAGGCTCAGACAAACACAAAACCACTTATTAGGACAAACAGAGCTTTTAAAAGAATACTATACTCTCATGAATAAACTAGTTTCTGATTGGCTAGAGTTGCAATTTAGCTTTTATCAGTAATTAAGGGCAAGCCACGGAGCAAACTCGTTAGTTGACACCAATTACAATTGGTAGAGGAACTAATGAGTCCAAGAGAAAAGTTATTTATTTCTAAACTTTTGAAGCATAATTGTTGTGTAAATCGGATAGCGCACAAATCTTTTCCATACGTTTAGGTTGGTAATTGAGAAATAAAATGGTTACCAAATGTACTCTTTGTCCAGTTTTGTTCTGTAGTCGGTCTCTCTTGGGACTCTTTAAAGTGTAAGGAAAAGGTGATGTCAACGGCAACGTACTCTGGGCAAACGGAGCCAGGATTAATTAATAGAGATGAAAGGGAAACTAGACCTTTCTTAACCATCGCCTTGCAGTCCCCACAGCAAGATACTTGCTGTTCTGCAGATGACCAAACAGTGCAGAGGATGAGGCCAGGGCGCAGAGACCGCCTTGTGTTTAAAAACAAAACAAAACAGAAGAATGGAGAATAAGCCTCCGCTCCATCTCATTTCCAGCAAGGAGTTTTTAAAACAAGGAACTCTCAGGAGCTTTTCCCTTTGAAGTTTAATATGTGGGGCTTTACATCAATATAACATTTTAAATGTGTTAAACAAATTAGTCTCTGGTTACAAAAGTTTCAAGACATTTGCCAGTTGCTGTTTAACTAAATTGAATGTGTGGGGTGAAGTCGATGGTGCATTTGTTCATTTAGAAGAGCGAACGTTTGGAATGATTAATAAATAACCCAGCTTCCCATCGCGTCAACCTCTGTGTTTATTTCAAGGCAATCTACTTTAAAAGGACATTAATATTCTTAGAATTATTATTAGAATAATTGCTCTTACTCCTCTCAGAACACACATTTTTTCTCATTTCCCTTCAGCACAGGCAGCTTTTCACTCAGAAACCCCCCATTATTACTCCCCACCCCCCAAAAAATGAAGAATAGGAATTATACACTTTTCACTGAGGAATAATTAATTTGTCTCAAGTATTAGAACACAGAATTGAAGAGTGACTTTGAATGGTAGTCTCTAAGGAGTAGCATTGTTTGTTCTGTTCAGTCTTTAATGGGCTTCAGTAAATGGCCAGGAAAAATTACCTCCTTTCTGTAATATGAGAGAGGCGAAGAATGAAGGAAGTTATAGAATTCCCTAAGAGAAAAGGGACACACACACACACACACACACACACACACACACACACACACACACACACACAATGCATGCGCCCTTCACAACAACACCCGCCTGGTCGCTGAGGAGCACATGGCTCTCCTTCGGACTTATTTGAGGGTGAGAGATCTGGTTACTAAGTGCATTAAAGCACAAGCCTGTCCCTAATTTGTATTGATTATTCTTATCGTGACCACTGTTGAATCTGCTGGAGAAACCGTCCGCCCTATAATTCCACGGGGCTGGATATTCATTACACCCACCACCTTAAGTTTCTTCCCTTGCAGGACTGTAAGACAATGAGGACCAGAACTTTGGCAGAAATGAGCTTCCAAGGGGTCACCCCTCCCCCAAAGGTCACTGGATCCTGTCACAAGGGCCCCCAGATTACAAAGACCCCACCCTAAAGAAGACTCCGAATATCAAATGACTTTCCAGGGAGAGCTGAAGGCTTTCTCCCTGCTTGCCACAGGCCTCTGGGCTTCAATGAGAAGTGGGACTCTTTCCAGTCATAAAGGGCCTCAGATTTAGCGGTGACGAGGAAAGTAGACTGCTCAGAAGATTTCAGAGACCATGGTAGTATGTTAGCTCATGCTTCCTCTCCATGTGTGATGGGCTTCAGGAACCACGAGGTGAGCCCCTCTTCCTTGCCTGAAAAAAAGCCAGAGGAGGCCCAAACAGCACCCTAGGACTGAATATATAGCTTGTCGTGTCTGGGCGCAAGAAGCTACACAATGACAAACAGCCCAACTGGACTTCCCCAGCACTGTCAGGGCTGGACAAGCCTCTATGGCCCAGCTGGGCACAGGCAACAGACAGAGCTGGGCCTGTTCTCTGTGGTCTGCTCATAAGAAGAAGGTGTTCCTATGTCTGGCAGGGAGTCGTGTCCACAGCCAGGCCAGTCCAGCTCTGTCTGTGCCTACATTCCTGTGGTGTGTGTGTGTGTGCGTGCGTGCGTGCGTGCGTGCGTGCGTGCGTGCGTGTGCGTGCGTGCGTGCGTGCGTGCGTGCGTGCGTGTGTGTGTGTGTGTGTTCCCTTCCTCATCAATAGGGTCTGCTCTCAAGCTTTATAAAAATAGCAGGGCCCAAAGCTGACACTTGGCCAAGTGTCTCAGAAACAGATTCTCACTAAGCCTAAAACGGCTGCTAGAAGCAAACTACAGATAGAATTTAGCTTCCACTTCTTAATTGCTTTGTATCTTTGGGCAATTTTGTTAACTTCCTTGAATGGCAGGAAAGAGTTTTCATTTATAAAATGGGACTAATGCAGTTGCTAGTGAACTTTGGCAGGTTAACTTGTTGGCCCTGTGCCTCTTACTCAGTAAAAGTGTTTGTCCCTCTGTTCATACTCAGATGCAAGGAGATAACAACAGTCTCCAATGATATGACACATTTACAGAAGTTTTTGCATAAGTATTGTCCAAGAGCTATGAGGAGTTCGTGTTCTCATCCTATCTCACTTACAGCAGGAATTACCCGTTTCAAGGTGCAGAAATAAATGCTGAAGAATGGAACAGACTTGCATGTTGTCATGTGATCAGAAATAGGCGGAGCTCGGTCATAAACATGAGTCATCTGTCTCTGTCTCCCTTGACTCCCCTACGCAGTAGGCTTTGTAACACTCGAACACTAGAAAGGGTATGCCTTCAATCAAATGATGCAAGCTGGCAGCCTTGGGGCTTCATCCAGCCACCAGATGGGTTTTGTTTAGCTGACAACATCTTAAAATTTTGAAACTTTGGCTAACACTAAAAAACATGGAGATTACCTGTAAATATTTGGATTTACAGATTCTTGCATAAGCAGAAAAGTCTGGAACCTGCCTGTCCATGTGAATCCACCGCCAACTAGGTCAGTAGCCTAGAGAAGGTCAAAGTCACCTCATTTGTAAAAGAGGATAATGACAGTGCCTACCTCAGAGAGTATTGGAGAATCACACCAGGTGAAACATTCACTGAGCTCAGAACTGTCTCAGACCCAGGGGCCAATCTCAGTCAACCTTATATGGTGTGTGTGGTGAAACATTCATGGAGCTCAGAACTGTCTCAGACCCAGGGGCCAATCTCAGTCAACCTTATATGGTGTGTGTGTGGCAGGGTGCATGTATGGGTGGGCGGGGCAATCTGTTCATGTTATGAACACATTGTGCAGATCCACATGCCTGCTCGTGGAAGTCAAAGGTCAACCTCAGGAGTCTTCTTCAATCACTCTCTGTCTTGCTTCTTTTAGACAGTGCCTCTGCCTGAACCCAGAGCTCACTGATTAAACTGGCAGGCCAGGAAGCCCCAGGGATCCATCCCCCTGCCTGTTTCTCCAGCTCTGGTACTAAAGGTGACCAAGCCCACACGCGGTTTTGGTTTTGGTTTACCTGGGTGCTGAGGATCTAAATTCCTGGTTGTGCAGCTGGCACTTCATCACGTGAGTCATGTCTCCATCCCCATACCTTATTTTTGTTCTACTTACCACTGTTTGCCTGCAAAACTGAGGCTGAGAATTTTCCAGGGAGTGGCAAACTCTACTTACATGTGAAGAAATCCAAGATGGAAGTGTTGTTTTAGTCTGACATGCAAAGCCAAAGTTGGTTCTCACACAGGGAGTGAGTACAGCCTAACCTGGCATTAAGGTCTCAGCTTATGAGAAAACGGTTTGTCACGTCTCACATATATGACGTTTAAAGCAAACAGGACAAAGCCTAACCTAGGCTGGCACGCTGCATGTCTTTGCTGGGAAGAGAGGGGAAAAAAACAGGGAGAAAGGAGAGAGCTGGAAAGGCAAGTGCTTTGTTAGCTTGGCCTAAAGAAGAAACACAGATGGAAGGAAGGGAATGAAGAGAAAGACCTAGAAGGTTGTACCAAACATCAAGGAAGGTGACTTCTGGTGCTTTCAGAAGACTTCAGAAGTGCTGCACCCTCTGGTAGCAACTTACATTTTGCTTTGTTTTGTTTTCAAAAACTTCAAAGTTTCTGTAGGCATCATCCTCAATTACAATAAATGTCAGTAACATGCTTGAAGAAAATTTGTTTAGAGATATGTGAACGGTTGAAAATTGCACATTACATATGCCCCATGCATGATTTTCCACTAAATTTTTAACGATGCAAGGAGGTACATGGTTCCAGAGAGATGAGTGAATCCGAGTGTATATATCTGGTGCTTTGCACGTTGACATAAACACAGCTGCTTTTATACATTTGAGAACATTTGTGTTTATTTGAATGTGTGATGGGGAGGTCATCAAAATGAACACACTCGTTGTGTTTATTTGAATCTCACATTGCTCATAAGGATACACGCCATGTTTGAACATGCAGTCAAACACTAGCCTCTCTAAAAGGCAAATCAAACCCTAGAAGACAATTCCATGCAAAACCCCATTAATGCTGCATTAATGACAAAATTCCATTTACCAGAGAGCCAGGGAATTTAGAGTTAAAGGTTTTCGATGGCAATTTTATTTCTACTTGAGAAACACAATTTCTTTCTATTATGTTATCATAGTACATGCAATCTGTATTTAGTAATACAAAGAAAAGAAAGTTTAAGTAAAACCAACCCTCATTCTAAAGTACCAAAAATGTTGGCGAGATTTTAAGGGATGTCATGGAGTTTTTGTTACTGCTGTTGTTTGCTTGCTTTGAGGCAGGCTCTCTCTGCATAGCTCTGGCTGTCCTGAAACTCACTATGTAGACCAGACAGGCCTTGAACTCACAGAGATCTGCCTGCCCCTGCCACCTGAGGGCTGGGATTAAAGATGTGTGCCACAGTGCCCAGCAAGGAATGACATGTTACATACAGTTTTAGCCGCATGAACAACACATTGCACTATGTTTGTAGGAGACTCTGCAGTGTATGAAGTCTGGATATCCCATTGACAGGACTCGGGTCTGCGATGTGGGCAACGGGCATGAAGATGGTGTGGATGTGTACATTACTTCTACCATCATGGGGATGTTCTCTCTCCCTTACCCTCCCTCTTACGTATACACCAGTAGGTCCCAACGGGGCCCTTGACTACATACGTGTAAATATACTTGCCTTAACCCTTGAGCAGAGGTGAATGCCAAACCAAAACATACACGTGATGCCTCCTGCTACATGTGTGTGAGCATGCTGAAACTCTGGAGTGATGCCTCCTGCTACATGTGTGTGAGAATATTTGGGGACATGCTCTTTCTCAACAGCTGCCAAAAGGCCCTCTCCATGAGGCCGAATGCAGTAACTGGGAGAGGGGGCTCAGGCTGTCAGGGGCGGGTCATCTGCCATTAGAATCCTCAGGGTTCCATTTACAGAGCTTCTTCGCTTTGGTTTTCTGTGGGGGAAAATATGACTAGTAAATGAATAAACAGAGGGAAAGGAGGGGAGCACAGAAGGAAATACTGGGGTTTCTCTAGAAATTCAACAATAGATTCAAGTGCTGAACAATGAGGACAAGTGTGTGCTTCTATCTGCCATGTGAGAGTTGACAATTTCACAGCTGATGATGGTTTAGATGGAGAATCAGAGCTCTATTGTAGAGTATTAATTAAAGTTGGGGGGCACCAGGAGTAGGAGTGAGCTTGTGTTTCCAAGAGTCAGAGAGTTTTAAGATTTGGCCACCAAGAAAGACTTCAAAATGTGGGAAATGTTCAAAATAAAAGACATAGAAAAAAAATTTTTAAGGCCAGTGTTGTTGAGTCACATAAGCTTAGCAAAGTGTTTCCCCAGGTTCCCCCCCATCACAACGTTCCAAAGTGCCATGCTAGTTAAATTAGCAAAGCTCTGAAGAGCTCAGAAGCCACGCCTCAGCCCTCGTCTTCCTCTCCACATGTACAGTTTTTTCTTTCTACCAAGATATGCTTTTATCAACCTAAAATATTATTACTATATTTCAGAGTGTTTCCCTATTCATTTTAACACTTCTTAAAACATGTTCCAGAGATGACAAATGGAAAGGAGGAGAGGGAAGTTGCATTTTAAATCAAGCAATTTTCTGAGTTTTGAGTAGGAAATGAGAAATACTATCACAAACCTCCCCTTTGATGAAACCCCAAATATAGAAAGGATCCGACTCCACACAGACAAAAGGATTTTCTCCCCTGACTCGGGAGTGATATCTTGTTACACTAATGGCTCTTGACAGCTATCGTAGGACCATTCATTTACAGTCTTTTTGTGGTGAGCTAGACTCTGCCATTTAAAACCTCATCTCACCCAATCAGAAACAGCCTTCAGAACAACCACATGGACCAAGATAAGAAAAACTAGAGATGACTTAAGTGAAACAGGAAGTTATATACTACTTCCTATTAAAATGCTACCTGTTGGGTAGGATCTCACTTTCACTTTAAAAAATATAATGGGTGTTTAGTTGGGTGCTCTGCTCCAGCCTCTTCCAGCTTCCTCATTCCAAACCCCGCCCCTTTTCAGAAAGCCCACCAAGAGGCCACTTCTCCCTCTGAGAAGCTCAAGACCACACATACAGGGTATTTTAAGACCAGGTAGCTAGACCTGCCACATGATTTCTCTCCTGCTTTCCTCCCGGGAGAATCACCTGGGAGTTGCTTTGCTTTGCTTATTAAACCTGATCTTATTTATTCGCTTTGATTTGGATTACTGTGTTAGTGGAGAGACTTAATATCGGGGTATAGAAACCTTTCGTTGGGCTTAATGAGATGGCTCATTGGGCATGCCTGCTTGTTCTGCCCAAATCCAAAACTCCAGAACCCACACACACACACACACACACACACACACACACACACACACACACACACAAAATACTGGCATGCAGGTGCTTACCTTACCTGTAACCCCAGAGATAGGAGACAGAGACAGGCAGATCCCAAGAGCTTGCAGGCCACCCAGCCTAGCCAAAAAGGCGAGTTTTCAGTTCACAGAGACTTTCTCAAGACAATAAAGTACAGAGGGTGGAGGAGGATGCCAGCATCCTGTCCTGGCTTTTACATGTGTGTCCAGGGGTACACACACAGTGCACAGGCTGTGTAAAATTAGAATGTGTAATTCTCATTTTTACTTTGGAACATAATATGTGGGGCTGGAAAGAGAGTGCAGTTAGCAAAGTGCTTGCTGTATCAGGATGAGGACATTTGTCCATATCCCCAGCAGGCATGTCAAGAAAGACAGAGAGAAGGAGGTAGGGGGCTGCTTAGCAGCAGTAGGGGCAAGGGAGACAGCCATACTCCTGGAGCTCATTGGCCAACCAGTCTAGCCAACCAGGGAGCTCCAGGTTCAGTGAGAGACCCTCAAAAAACTAAGATGGAGAGCTAGTGAGGAAGACGCTTACCAACAACCTCAGACCCCTCCACACACACACAAACACAATAAAAGAAAATAAAAGAATACAGAGTATCTGAAGATAAATGTGTATGCATATACATATGTTGCATATGTACATATAAAAAGCTTTGCTACCATCAAAGTTGTCGGGGACGGTCCTTTCTCATTAACTATACTTAATACTTTAAATACAATGAGACATCAATTATACCTATAATATGAAACATTTTTAATGTATTACATGTTTTTATTTCTATGTGTCTATCTATGTGTATGCATGCTGAGGGTGAGCTTGTGCCACAGCCCTGCTGTGGAAGTCAGAGAACAACTTCCAGGAGTCCGTTCTCTCCTTCTACCATGTGGGTTCCATGAATCAAACTCAGGTCATCAAGCTTGACAGCAAGCACCTTTACCTGCCAAGCCCTAAGAGATACCCTCTTTCCTAGATTTTTATGGAGGTTTTCAAAAGTAGAGACATGACCCAATCTGTTTCACTCCTGACAGTGATTCACTGTGGGACACAGAGTGACCCAAGAGTCCCTCCAGAAGCACTCAGCCACACTACCTGGAAATCAGTGCCATTCTCATTCTAACTTCAGAGGGAAAACAAGTCCCTGGGGAGAGGCCCCAGCCTCTCATGACAGTGAATGGGGAGGACTGTGGGCACTGGGTCTTTCTGTAACTCCATAGTCCTTCTGTGTAGACATCTAGATGACATTCTATCATGTGTCAAAGTTTTACCAGCTTTCCTCAGAGCCAGTAAGAGAGAGGTTAGGCTCAGCCTCCATGTTCGTGACAAGACAGCAATTCAGAGGCAGAGCAGGCAGTGAGTCCACTGCAGTGTTCGGCTGGAATGTGGCCAACCCAGACTTGACTAAATCCGGGTTTCTGGGTCTTAGTGAGATGACCAATGTCAAGACACCTAGTACATTTCAAAGGTGTTAGGAGGGTCAGGATGGGTAGTGATAGTGTCCACCCATTCCCCTTCTTAAGAGCCACAGTAACAGAATTGAACCCACCTTTGCCACTTACTAACTGGGTGGCCATTTCCATGTTCTCAGCATCATGTGTGTGACATGTATAAAATGGGGAGATGGCATGTATTGTTTGAGAATTAGAGAAACTAACACAGAAATGAACATTCAAAGCATTTCCTGGTTCCTGCTAAGTATTACGTAACCTGTGGTTACTGCTTTAGTGACCATATAAAAGGTTTTCTGCTTGACTGATACTAAATAAAAGAAAGTTATTCAAAAATGAAAGTGTTCTTAAGTGATTACTACATACTATGTCCCATCGAAACCTCTTAGGATGAGGCATGCCCTCTGTTAAAAAGGAGACCAAATAAATTATTTAAAAGGTATTAAAGACATATAACATTTTATTTAAACAGTATGTAAGAGTACTGGAGGTGGGCTCTTTGGATTAATCAGGGTTGAAGTAATTTTAAATGAAAAGTCTTTCTCACTTAGTGAAACAATATAGTTTAATATGTCTGCCCATGAGCCACCCAAGTCACCTTAGGTGTGCTGACCTACCCATAGGAGGAATTGATAATAGTTCCTAATATAGAAAGATCATGTGGATTGTTCCAAAGGCCCTGGTAGGGGATCATATTCATCTGGTTGGAGGGTACAGGAGGACAGATCACAGTCATTGGGGTAAAATCTTGCTGTCTAGCAGCACAGCCAAGACATGGCAGATATGTAACAGGCTAATTCACGCCTTCTCCAACTTCCTAAATGTTGCCTCTGCTCCCAAGTAAGTTTCAAGGGCCAAACCTAAGACCTAGGAGAGGTGAACCAGCTCCTTGGTGGGCATGGGAAACAAGACTGTTTGTGTAGTCCCTTGAAGCTCTCTTCTGTCCAGTATGTCAGTCTTTTCAAACAACACAGTCACAAGCTTGAGAATCAAAACTGAGGTTCTGAATAAGGGGAGGGAGGAAACTTTTCAGCCCTGAGTAGCCAGAGCCTCCTGGGAATGAGATGGGTTAGACAGGATTTGCTGTCTGTGGAGACTCAGTGAAGTATCCCAGGCTTCCTTGCTCTGCGCTTGGAGGCCAGAGTTCTAGTTAATAAGAACATGCAATTTCCATCTCATCCCTTTTGTTCTCTAAGTCTTCTTGGGGTCATGTTGGCTGAACACTCAGGAGGAGCTCCAGGATGCCTGTTGCCCCATGACTATGGCAACCCTTATAAAGAAAACATTTAATTGGGGTGGCTGGCTTACAGTTTCAGAGGTTTGGTCCATTGTCATCACGGTGGAAAGCATGGCAGCATGCAGGCATACATAGTGCTGGAGCAGAGAGTGCTACATGTGGACTCAGAGGCAACAGGAAGTCAACTGACGGTCACACTGAGTGGAGCTTGAGGGAAAGACCTGTGTTCTGTACTTGCCATTCAGATCTTTTGGCTGTATCCAAAGTTGCTGAAAAGTAGCTTTCAGCGCCATGGTGGGGGGGTGAGACTGCTGCTCAGCCCTGCCTGTCTGAATGTGTAAGCCAATGAAAGGCAGAGGCAAAGGCTGTCCCCTAGTGTATAACCCACATTTTCACAGAGACCCATCTCCAATACAGATAAACAATGAACCTCAAACTCCCATCCCACCCCCCGATTTACCAATGGGGGGAGAGGGACTACCCAAAACAAACCAAAACCCAGCTTCTCTCACAGCACCTGCCCAACACATGTCCCCGCTCAGCCTTTTGTTATGTGACTGGCAGACTTGGGCATCAGGAGAAACTGCATCTGAAAGTTTGAAAATCTAATTTGTGCTACTATTGTTAGACAATGGTAACTTCTAGCCACTGGGTTGGAACCTGTTAATAGGGCAGCATTAAGGAATCACTGTCACATTTGAAATCCATTTCTAGGGGGAGTGAGAGCACCGTCAGGGACTTTCTCAGAGGGTCACTGAAGTCACTACCGTCAGAAAACAGAGCCCTCCACACAACCGCCTCAAGGGCCCTGCCTACTTTCTTTTAAGTATGTAACAGAAGATTATATAAGGTCCAATAATTCAATTAATTAAGAGTAGAGTGAAGACGGTGACTTCATATTTCTTTGGTCAGTAAGAACTTCTAGCATTCTCATAACCTCCTTTATTCTCTCTCTGTAAATTCTAATAGAAAAACCCTTTGAAAATGGTATTTTGTTAGCAGGTGATATGCCAGCAACACCACAGTGTCTTCCCACAGATCACTGCTCACGTCATTCAGATGTTGAAAATTTTAAATGAAATCAATACTGGCCTATTCATGTCAACAGCGCTATCCCTGGCAATGTAAAAATACAGAGAGAAATTGCAACCTAAGCGACTTGCCCCCGCTCTTTTCATTACAGGTCATCAGTTAAATTATTTCTATAATATTGCATCCAGCCACAGAATGTTATGCGATATCCATGCACATTACTTCAGCTACACAGAATCCCTGTAAAATGAGTGAGGGCCGGAGAGAGAACTTGAGAGATGGAGCAGAGAAGGAAGGCATTTGTAAACAATAATAAGCCTAGCCACTCAACCTGCCAAAGTTGATCCTCAGTGATGCCTTTGCTATCCCTTAAGAAACAGCAACATCTTCATCCTTGTGGCTCCAGAGTATTCCAAGAAGGACCAATCTGAGAGGTCACTCATACCAGCTCGCCACCCAGGTTGGAGGGAACTTGAGAGTTGGGGTTGATCTCTTGTGGCCGGACTGTGCCAAGGGGTTCTGCCTTTAGACAAGCTGGTTGTGTCTCTGGCCTGGGATTCAAGAGCAGCAGCTGGAACTGGAAGCCCATTCTCAGTCAAGTCCTGGGTCTGCATTGATGACACTCCAGGATGCTCTGCAGTCCAATTGCCCCTGGCATTAAGAACAGGCACCCAGTAGGCTGGGCCCGGGCCCAGACTAAATCAGTGATCCAGCAATGAAGCAACTCGGCAGGAGAATAAACTGATTGAATCAATAATTTCAATCACTGCCTATTCCCTGATAGGAACCGGGGAAGATGGGAAAGATGGGGGAGGGGAACACCTATAAGCAGAGAGACTGGGGCTAACCGAGTCTGAAAAGAAACAAAGACATATCTTGCTAAGGAGACCAGTGTTCAGGAGAAGAAAAATAGTTCAAGTTCACTAAGGCCCCAGAAATTGTCCTCACCCAGAAGTAACGTGCAATCCATCTGCCGTCTTACAGACATCTATCTTTTCCTTCAGTTACCAGACTTGAGGATGGTGATTACAATTGGCTGAGAAATGGCTCACAAAGCCTGCTGTTCCCCAAGCCCCTGAGCAGGTACCCACTGGCCACAAGCCATGAAGTCCAGGCTGGAAACTCTACATGACACATCCTCAGCTCTGTGGCGATACCTATGCACCTGTATCAAGACACCTGGCTGTCATTTAGGTCACATGACGTGTCCTCAGCTCTGTGGCGGTATCTATGCACTTGTAGCAAGACACCTGGCTGTCATTCAGGTTTATTCCCCTTAAATTAAGGAGGGCTGAATCATATTGCATTTTGAATTAGATTCTTCTGGAATAATCTTGTAAGGTTCTGTAGAACAGCATCATAGCCTGCCTGCCCCCAGCATGGCTGTTCCTGTAAGTCTGCTACTTTCTTCAGTAGAGTCTAGGCAGACATGCCTAGAATAGCCCGAGTGGTCTCCCTTCCTAAGAGTGGTTGTCTAGTGGATACTTACCATTGGAGAGCTTGGTTAATCCTTTTGGGATCCTCAGGAGGCATCATTATTTATGCTCCCATATTACAGGTGTGGAAAGTGAGACACAGAGAGCAACTGCACAGGGCCACTGAGCTAGTTCCCAGCACAATCAGGATGAAAATCTGAATATGTGGGCCCCTCTCATAACAGAGGGTTGTGAGCCACCATGTGGTTGGTGGGAATCGAACTCAGGACCTCTGGAAGAGCAGTCAGTGCTCTTAACCACTGAGCCATCTCTCCAGCCCCCCCCTTGTTTTTTTAGTTTTTCTGAGAAAAAATTTTATTGGCTTTTAGAATAAAATTTATTTTCCAGGAAGGATGATCCCATCATACTTCTGCTGGAACCAGCGCATGGCCTCCTCTTTGCTGATTCTGTGTTTGGCCCCGATGCAGCCTGTCCTGCGCTTCTTGTCTGTGATGCTGAAACCTGACCTACCCAGCACCACATAGAAGTCCAGGCCGTAGATCCCAATGCTCGGGTCATACTTGATGTCCAGATCAATGTGTTCTTGAATCCCAAAGCCAAAGTTTCCGGTGTCTGAGAAGTTATTTTTCCGTAATTCACACTCCTGCACCTTCAGGCCTTTCTCCAGAATTTCTTCCGCCTTGGCTCCATGGACAGTGCAGTGGACGGCAATCTTTTCATTTTTCCTGATGCCAAAGGACCTGATGGTGTATCTGGCTTTGGAAAACACAGGTGTCTGGCCTGTGAGCTGCTCCAACACCTTGGCTGCCCTGGTCAGTCTATCTCCACTCTCCCTAACGCGGATATTGAGGCAGAGCTTGCGGATGCGAAGTTCCCTCAGGGGGTTCTCCTTTTCACCTTGATCTTGCGACTGATGGGCAAACAGGAAGAGCTCAGTCAGTAGAGCATGAGATTCTTAATCTCAGGGTTGTGGGTTCGGGCCCCATGTTGGGTGCCAGGTATAACAAGATGATCCATAGTTCGTAAGGTTAAGATATCTTTATTCAGATAAACATCAGCCAAATGCAAGCCCGAGCGTGCCAGGGGCAGCACGGCAGACAGGCCAGAGAGCAGGCTCCCATGTGCCTTGCAGCCCCTTAAAAGCCTATCCCACGTCATCCTGACCTCACCTTGACCACGCCCTGACAGGCGTGGTCAGGCACACCTGTAGCCAGCCCTTAGGAGGTGTGGTTACATTGTCTCCCTACTGGCCCCAAATCATATTTTTCATAGAGAAAGCATTCTGTTCCTCACCTTCTCTGCACTTAATGGAGGGATGGAGGAATGTGTTCTCTGGCTGGTGGCCTTCAGTCACCAGCCATACATCCAGCAGGTGTCCCAGCCTAAGAAAAGAAGCACAGGACTCTCGGGATGCCCCTGCATTCCACCCATCTTGTCTATCTCATTCTCTCATGTCCCGGGTCTCTTTGCCAAGGTAGTCACCACCCCAGCCACCTCCCAACACATATCTACATTCAAGGTCAAAGATGTCAAACGCTAGGTCCAGATCTGTCAGACCCTTTCCTTTATGGAGCTGTCATTGTAGGAATGCCACAAGGGCCTGAGACCACGAACAGGGTCTTTGATGGTGCAGCCTGTTCATCTAGAACACTCTGGAAGCCTATGTTCTTTGTCCAAAATTGTAGGCCAGAATTTCTGAGCTCTAGATCATGTCATTCAAAGGAGACTTGGAAAGGAGGCCAGTCTCCATCTGCCATCTTCCCAGTGACTGACAGAAAGACATTTGCAAGGTTATGAAAAACAGCATGATAATCTGGTGGCTTATAAACAATAGAAAACAGTCTTCATGGTTCTAGAGCCTTCAAGATGAAGGCAGTTGTAGCTGTGTCGTCCTCCCACCGAAGAATAAAGGAAGCAGCTCTCTGGGGTCTGTTTTATAAGGCCACTAACCTGTTTTATAAGGGCCCTGCTTTCATGACCTATCCACCTGCCAAAGGCCCACCTTCTGATAACATCATTTTGAGGGGTTGGGTTTCTGTGTGTTCATTTTGGAGAGACACTAACTTCTAGGTCATAGCAGAGAGCTACTCCAGTCACTCACAGGACCCAGAGGCTCTTTAAGACATGCTGCAGTCAACTGAACCTCACTGAGAAAAAGCGTCAATGAGAAAGACCTCTGAGGGTTTGAACAGTGGACAGTAGCAACAGACAGGGAGGTCTGGCTCCATAGTGGGAGTAACTCCCAGCTCTCCTGGGAGACCCTGGAGCATACAGTGCACATTTCCCAAGGAGAGCCAACAGTACAATGAATTGCTTTCCAACTCAATTCATTAAAAGATTTTAAGAACTCAAATGCCCAAGGCCCTGGGCTGGTATCTGGAGATGTGGAGATGAAATGTAGTCTTTTACCCTAAGAACCTCAGAACCCTGTGGGGAGACAGAAATACTCAGAAGTGACCATGGCACAAAGAAAGTGGTGATTAAGGCTTGAGAGAGACATGTTCACAGAAGGCTTTGTAGGCTCCTAGGGCAGCTGATCAAACTGCCTACAGAAGAGGCTTACAGACAGGGAGACCTTAGCTGGGCTTTGAGACTGAGATGTAAAGGTGCTTCTTCTGCCAGAATGCTTCCTACAACTGCCTTTGGCATGCATCCTGCCAGAAAATCACCATAAGCACCCTCAAGAGGGAATATACTCCACTTTACAGACAATGAAGCTAAGGAGCAGCACAGGCAGGAACCAAGCCTGTCTGCACCCAGAGAGAGACCCTTCTAGGCCAAGAGAACGGAGATAGTAAAGCGAGGTCACAGGAAAGAAACAGGGCTTGTTCTCACAGGCCGCAGTTCTCTGCTGAGGGTTAGGTTGATTTAGGGAAATGGAGAGACATGGAGAGCATGGAGTGGTGTCCAGTGGAGCTGTGAATAAGAACTTTGCAGCCCACCCCATGGGCACATGCCACTCACAGACCATGGAACCTTCAGTGGGCTGAGCAACCTTTCTAGGCTTCTGTTTTCTCACCTATAAAGGGGGATGATAAATGGCAACCCCCTTGTAGACTTGTTAAGAGAATTAATGAGCTAAATAAATAGTAATAAATATATACTAGTGTGGAGAACAGAGCTGGGAGAGCAGTAAATACAGTGTGTGTTTGTAATTATCATTGAGAGGAGCCGAGGCAACTCTGACTTGGAATGTGTGTTTTGGAGCCCGATGACCTGGCTGAAGCTGTGTGAGAGCTGAGTGACCTTGGTTACTTACATCACACTCCATGCCTCAGTTTCTCTATCTAGAAAACAGGAAGTACAGTGGTCACCCCACAGGGTTACTTACCATAGACTCAATGAGACCCTGTTTCCAGAGACAGGAAGTCTGGCTCCAGGTATGAAGCGACTTTCCAAATGCTATTCTGCCCTGCTTCTGCTCTATGGGCTAGCTGGTTACAGGCTAAAAAGTTTCTTAGCAATCATTTGTGTGAAGGTCCTCATGGGAAATTCAATAAAAAGTTCAGCAAAGAACTGTAAATTCTTAATTGTAGGGGATTAATAAGGCTTTATTATGGTAAATTTACCTCACACATGATTTAATAGGTCAAAACTACATTTTGTAATTAAAAACCTAAGAAATCATGCACGCTGAGGCTTATAACACACAGATTTAGTCTGAAATAACTAACTCAGGAAGCCATAAAAAACAAGGCAGTATATATAAATCATGGCTTGGAGGAGACATGGTTTCGAGAGCAGGTAGATCTACCCTGGGTTTACTCCAGGCCCCTCAGTACAGCTTTCGTACCCTTCTCCATCTGAACTCAACCATCAGCCAGCCTGAATTTATAGACAATGGATTCAAGATAAAAGACAAACAGATGGTGATGTGGTGGCCTTGTCACTGCTGACCCCACCTCTAGGTTTCCAGTTTGTTTTCCTGCTCCTGTATTCCCACAGTTCCTTGAGCCAAGCCTCCCAACTAGATGCTAACTTCATATGTCTTCCTTTGAACTGACAGCTCTGACATGCATTTGTATTTCGAGCCAGAGGTCATTTTCCCCTAAATGGAAAGTCAAAACAGTGGTAAAGTTCTAGAAGGTTCTCAAGATAACACTGAACATGCTTCCAACAGAAGATGACAGTATATGAGGGTTCTACAGACAGACAGACAGACAGACAGACAGACTGACCTGAGGTGGAGACCTAGTCCATTGCTTATTGTCTCAGGAGGACAAACCCTTTGAGAATTTTATAGCTCACATGCAGAAGTTTATTATTTTGTAAAATTTAAAAACTCTATTGCTACCTTTTTGGGTTATTGTGAGAGTTAAATAACAATATAAAGCATGGCCAGCACTATGTATTACCTGTGATTGTCTCTTTGGAGGTGGAAAGGGAGATGGTGAGGGGAGTGTCCCTAAGTTTCCCTTCTTTGCATTGTCCTGAGTCACAGTGGCATTTTCTCTCCTGAGGCAGATGGACATTTCCAAGTTGTGGGACAAAGAAAGCAACAATTTTAAAGTTCTATAAATTATCAAAGGAGTTTTGATCTTTGGCATAAAGATTGAAGTTTTATATACTATGTACCTGACATTCCAAGGAAAAACAAATTGGAAAAGTTTGATTTGAAGTTATCTTTGGAAAGAAAACCAAAGCAACGGGTTTAATGGGGTGAACACTCCACCGGGAAGACATGTAATAAGTTGACTTTCTCATTGTTTTAAATCACATTTAGAAGCATATTTGTGTGTGTGTGTGTGTGTGTGTGTGTGTGTTTGCTTACATACATATTTGCTTTAAAACCAAGAACTCCTAGTTCTTTCTTCACACAAAAAGTTGATATGTGAGCAAGAAATCCCTCTGGCTGTAACTGCTTGAGGTCAGGGTGACAAAGTCTCCATGAGACTTATGCCATCCCCGAGTTTACAACTCTGGGAACAGCCATGTCTGGTGCTAGAGGGATAAATGAGTCTGCATTTGTCTTACAAGACTTCCAGCTGAGCTGTCATCTAGTGTCATTCTGGAGGCCCCGTTGCTACCCATCCCCCTTCACCGGTGTCCTCTGCTGCCGGGTCAGTCCCTAGGCAGACACACTAGAATCAGGGTCTCACAGTGGTCTTTCACCCTTTCCTTCTCCCTGAGCTGGGTTCCTGACTACCCAGGGAAGGGCCACTGTCCTGCTGCTGGCCCCATGCCTTGTTTCTTAGAAGAGGGATCTGGGTGTTTTTTCTTTACCTTTAGCCTGGTGACCCGGCAGGGTGAAGCAAGATGTCCAGTTGCAATTAACTATTAGAACTCCCATTTTCATTCCAGGGTTATTTTCTCTTTGGAGCATTCTGAGAGTTGCTTGTTTGAGCCTGACAACAGGATGCCAGACACAGCCTCGGTTTTGGAGTCTACCAGCCAGGGTTTAATCAAGTCAGGTTAATGAATAAAGTGGACATAGACAGTTCAAACTTGTCAGCAGAAGGGGCCGGGGACACCAAGGGTTTGGAGACTGATCATAGATTCCTCTATCGGTGTCCTTGCTGAATCCTAATCTTGTCCATTTTCTTCATGAAGAATGGGGAATCGTTTTCAATGAAGCATAGGCAGGGAAGAGCCATCATTACAAGCACCTACGTGACGGTGACGGTCTGTGTGCTTGGAACGTTTCTATTTAAAATGCAGGCCTGAGTTCCACAGAGGTGTCTCCTGCAGAGGTGACACCCAGCCCTCAGTCTCACAGCACCTCCCATCTCATCTGGGAACACAAGCCCCATCCTGGCCTTGAACACTCACTTGGGGCTGGTCTGCAATCTGGCCACTCTTTGGCATTGCTGTAATTATGTCGGTCAAGGCCTGTGTTCTTGACAAAGAAAACATTCCTCTTACTCAACCTGAGTGAGCCTTAATGAGTCCTTGTATCTTGTGATAAATTTCATAATTATTCAGCCCCTACCACTAACACCGAAATTCATCAGTCAAAGCAAATTAGCCGAGATTCATTAGAATAAGACATGTAGTAGGCACATGTACTTTATTAGCCTCTTACACCAATAGTTTTAATTAGGTACATATTTCACAGCTCTCCAGCTACTCCAGTGAAGGGCTGCCTTTATCTCTTTTATTTACAGTAACAAGCTATCAAACACACACCACCATAATTAAACTTGGATATAAAAAAAAAACTTGTTTTATTAATGGCAGCCTATTCTAGCTTTGAATTTCTGAAACCTGCACTAGACAGATATTTTTATTAATTAAATAAATACTATTCAATTAAACTGAAAAGATGGGGTGATGCGCTCGAGGGGGTGGCGAGCTCGATTTAAGAGTGAGAGTTTCTTCTTCCTTCCTCGCAGATGATTTCCTCTATCTCACCTTCAGCAGGGGGAAAAAAAAACCTATCTCTTCATCAGATATTTTAGTGATGAGAAAAGTGATTAAAATCCAGAACATTTTTAAATTATTAATAAGGAATTTAAATGATGTTATAAAAGGGGGAATATGGGAGAAAATGTTACACATTCATGGACTTTTGGCTCATGCATAATAAACAGTTAAAACACTACTTGTACTACTCAAATGAAAGAAGCCAGGCCAACATTCTTCTCTGCGGGTAAGAGCCTCAATAAACGACAAAGGGCGCCATCTGCTGGCTCTTCACTTACACGTGTAATTCAGAGCCTTGTCAAGCTCTGCCAGTTTGTAGGTTGTTTTAAAAAAAGTGACAATATAACTAAGTAGATGTACTGATGCGTACATCTAATTAGACAAGATAGAACTGTAAGAAAGAGGATGTTTTTGCTTAATTCTCCAGTCCCATTCGAGGGCTTCAGGAGGAGGTGGTGGCCTTTCCTGTTTGATGCACTGTGAATTGAACCTTCTTGGAAGTGGATACACCCAGCCAGGTCCTTAAAAGGCTCATAGCATGGGAGCCAAACTGTGCAAATCACACACCAAACAAGGTATGGATATTATTTAGTGCCCCTGGACCCTGAATTCCTGGTTTGTTGAACCACAGAATTCTGGGACGCTTCTGCCTCCTTTTCTCCTGCAGATTTCTGGCATGATGGCCACTCCTCAATTCCTGCTGCTCCTCAACACCAGCCTTGTTGTTCTTTCCTGCTCTGATCTTAGTTGTTCATTTCTCTGGTGTATGAATATGAAATTCTCATGCTTAAGACCCTCCCAGGGGCTGAAGGGAAGTTAATCAAATATCACCTTAACAAAAAATGATCTATATGGGTTAATTAAACCAGTCAAAAGGATATGTGCACTAGCCTTTGAAGGAATCTCTTAAAATTCAGATCCTGTGTTGATCTTAACATCTGCGAAGGGACAGAGACCTGTCAACCTGTCTTTCTCAGACTTTCAAGACATATAACCTTTCTAAACTCCATAATAGAGGCTTCTTCTTCCTGGCCATATTTGGGGTATGAAATGGGAAACCAGATAGTTTTAAGGATTTCTTTAATACGGTAATATTTCTTTCTTCTGTTTGTTTTAGTTTTTGAAACAGGGTCTTACTATGTAGTTCTAACTGTTCTGGGACTCACTATATAGGCCAGGCTGGCCTTAAACTCACAGAAATCTACCAGCCTCTGCCTCCCAAGTACTAGGATTAAAGATATACACCACCATAAAAGTAACTGAATAAAGTTATAGTTCTTATACACAAAATATCAGATATTTTCTGAATTTATATTCAAAATGAATTTGTGTTTTATAGGTTATCAGTTAGAGACAATTGGGAATAAAATGTTATTTACAAAGTTTGAGTAAACTTACATGCTTCCACCCTTTCTATGAGGTGAGCCTCAGAAAACTCTTCCAATGGCACTGCTGTGAGGAGAGTCTGCCCCTACTACAACTACCAGATTACTCAAAGTGCTTCCCATACCGTGTGGGGGACATGTGTGTGATGAGTTTCCCTCCAGTTTGCCTTCTTCAGGACATACACTGCCATGAAAGTAGCAAGCCCCAGAACTGAGGAGATGGATAGTGATTCAAGTATTTGCAATATATGTGTGAGGATGAGAGTTTGGGTCCTCAGAAACCCACATGAATGACTTCTGTCATTCTAGACTTGGGTGGAGACAGGGACTCCATGGAGCACACTGACTAGCAAGGCCAGCTGTATCTGTGAACTCTGGGTTTGATGGAAAGACTCTGCCTCAATGAGCAGGGTGAGAGCAATTATGAGTGATTCCCAACAACAACCCAGGGCCTCTACAAGCACTTGCAAATACATGTGTATACATGCAAGTACACACACACACACACACACACACACACACACACACACACACACACAAAATAGAAAAAGAAAATAACAATACCTTTCCATCCCCTTAAATACCCCCTATCATGAGCAAAGCTCCTTCCACTCTCCAGTGTCCCTACAAGGGCTCTGCCTTCCTGAATAGCCTTCAGGCTTAACTAGGATTCTACTTCAAAGGCCACTGGTGGCCCATCGTCAAGCAGCACTGGTTCTGTCCACAATAGTTAAGTAGCAGCTCATCCCTGTGTAGTCAGGGATCCCTCAGCACTGGGAGCTAGAGACTAGCGCCTCTTCCTTCCACCACCACGGTCCCACGCCCTCTTCTCTGAATGCTTCTTCATGCTTACTTACCACCTTTTATATCAATTGTTATAGGAACAAGAAGGAGACATGAGTACTATTCAGCAAGTAGGTATGGTGGTACAGGCCTGTAATTCCAGGGCTTGGGAAATGAAGGCAGAAGGGTCAGGAGTTCAAGGACAGGCTGGGCTACATAACGAATTCAAAGCCAGCTGAGGCTTAATGATTCCAGGTACTTGAAGGTCACCTTCTTCTCTTCTGCCTCTGAACAATAGACAGAAGTGGCCAGTGGCCAGCGCTGACAGGGAGAGCATGGCAAGAAAGAGACTGGCCTGCATTGAACGTCTTTGTGTGGCAGGCTCTGGACGTAGGATTTCATTAATACCTCCCTGACACCCCACAACAATCCCATCGTGATGACATACTATCTGCATTGCATAGACTGGGAGAGGAAGTCTCAACTTGTACAACGTCACACTAGCACCATGGGCAGAGGTGGCAGCTGCTGTAAAGCTCTTACTCTTCTCAAGGTCACACAGAGCCCCTCTTCCAAAGCTCACAAGAACCACACCAATCACAAAACCCACTCAGAGGTCCAGGGGCGCCCTGCACAGCCCACATGCTCAGCTGCTCCAAGCCTCAGCATGGCTGTACACATTCTCTGGCAACATTTAGCCTGCTTCTCCTCTATACTTTCCCAGAGTTCCACGCTCAGGCTCCGCCCCTCTGCACTGCACACCCTTCCTGGGATGTCTAACCTACATGGCTGCTCTGAACAGCAGGCAGGCCTTCTCAGACCCAAGGCTCTGACCTTTCATACGTGGTCTCTGGCTGTGTCTATTTGCTCTTGCACAAGCCCATAACTCAACATGCCCAGAATGGCCCATTTCACCACTACACCAGGCCTCCCTGCGTATTGAGCATTTATTCAAGGACATCACCATCCTCATACCACAGGCCATAGAGATGGTGACTTCTGGCTGCTTCTTGAACTGCCATCACAATGAGACACCCCATTGTGAACACTCTAGTTCTCGTAAGTAACAGATCCCATGCCCTTCTCTGAGCTTGCTGACACAGCCTCGTCTCCCTCTGTTTATTGTATTAGATTCCTAATTAGATCTCTGCCTCCAGTCTTACTGTCACACATCTTCCTTTCACAGACTCATCAAAGAAATGATCTTAAAATGTAAATCTTTATCCATCTAACTGTGTGTTTCAGGGCGACAGTTACTGCTATGAGAAACTAGTCCCAAACTGACTTAGACAAAAGAGAAAATGTGTTGGTTTTCAAAACCCAGAATAAAAAGTCAAGTGCCCAAAAGATGGAGATGCCAGTGTGTCTGTCTTTCTTGCTCAGCTCAGTCATCCTCTGAGATTAGTGTTAGTTGTTTCTCAGGAGGGCTGGGTGGTTCTGGAGACAACCATATGCATGACAAGCTCAACAGCTTCAGTGCAAAACAGCCTGGCTCCTGTGATGTGGTTCCTCCGGGTTCACCTGTTACCTGTAATCCCCATGACCCAGACAATAAATGCTTTGCAGGCCCATCTCCTCTGACTTCACCAAATCCAAGTAAGCTGAAGGGCAGGAAATCACGGGCTTCCTGGACACTACAAGTTTTCTTTCTGTTGTTTAAATCTTCCAATGTTAGGATGACTATTATCCCAAAACCAAGACACGAGTATTAGCAAGGAGTAGAGAGACCGAGAGCTTTCTGCCTTGTTGATGGAAATCCAAAGTGATGCTGATGCTGCGGAAGACCATGGGCTGCCTTCAGAAGATGCGTAATGAAACCACATTCTTGTTGAAGGGCTCACGATCATCTTTTCTTCCAGAAACCCTAAATACACATATTTTACACACAATCCAGGTCCTAGATTCTTCTTCCTAGAAAGACACCAGTAATATTAGATTAGGGCCACTCTAATGGTTCATTTCATCTTAATTACCCCCTTAAGTACCCTACCTCCAAATATAGATACAGTCTAAGTTCTGGAGATGAGGACTTCCACATGTGAGTGTTGACAAGGGCACCATTCAGTCTGTAAAGTCATGTTGCTTCTAGGACAAATACAGTTCAGCCTTGCTCAAAGTCAGAGCCCATGTGTCAAGCTTAAAACCACAAGGTAGGCACAAGTACACCTCTCTTGCTGAATCATTCCTGGAAGAATGGCCTCTCCTCTTTCTTCAAAAGCACAGAAGACTTCCCAACATAAGGCACTAAGTAGAGCACTATACAGCAATCCAGAGGAGCCTCCTGACGCCGCCACCATCCTCTGCAGTGATGGTTGGAGCCTGTCTTTATTAGTAACCAAAACAATAATAATCATGATAATAAATAATAATTATAGTCTTAATTAAAGTAAGTCAGAGAATGAAAAGCTGGGAAGAAAAAAATACTACTAACCATAACTTCTTCTTTATTAATTTAAAATCAACAACATAATAAAAACCCAATTCTCTAAATGAGCTTCAAGTCCAATACATTTTCTCTTTTTCCCATTGGCTACTCGTTTACTGTTCTCAGTTTTTCCTTTCTTGTGTTTTTTAATTGTTACTCTTTTTACATTTTTATTGATTGCTAGTACATTTTCTTTAGAAAACAAAACAAGGCAGGTGCTAAAGGGATGGCTTAGTCAGTAGAATGCTTGCCCCAAACAGAAGGACCTAAGTTTGTATGTCCAATACCCACACATGGTATGCCAGTGTGCACCTACAATCCCAATGCTGGGGAAGCAGAGATGGGCAGATTCCTGGACCTTATTTGGTCATCAGCTCAGCCAAACTGGTGAATGCAAGTTCAGTATAAGAATTCACTCTGAAAATAAGGTAGAGAGACTGAAGAAAACACCAATATTGACACCTGACTTCTGATCCTCTGTGTGTGTGCACACACACACACACGCACGCACACACACACACATACACACACACACACACACACACACACACACTCATGAACACGCACACACACAAGAATACACATACTCTACCCACACTGTGTTCTAGAAATAGTAGAAACTACAAAACTGTGAGACTTGAACAAGACTAGAAATTCTTTCCTACCCAGGTAGCACACTATCACAGTATCCAGGGCTTCTATGATGGTACATAAAATCAGGGTCCCAAGATGTTCTCTTAGGTCACCGCTATGGCTGCCTCTCCCAAGGCATCTCCAGCCTCTTTCTGCATGTTAGCAGGCACACAGAAGGAAGTTGCACAGACAATGCTTACTTGCATCCTAAGGGCTAGATCTTCATTTCATGGTCACATCTAGCTACGGGGGGTTGGGAAAATGTACTCATCTTCATCCCTGCCATATACCATCTAGAGCCTAGAAGAATGTTACTTCTATGGAAGAAAGGAGCACTGTGGTGATATCTTGCTTGTATAAATAAGGCCTGTCTGAAGGTCAGAGAATGGAGCTTGCCACTAGCTAACCATAGACGTCTGGAGGTCTGTACAGTCAGACAGGAAGTGAGATAGCTAGGCAAAAACAGGATATAAGCAGGGAGAAGCAGGAACTGGCTCTCTTGACTGCTGAGATGCTAAGGAGGAAAGGCATGGCTTACTCTTTCTCTCTGATCTCTCAGCATTTTCCTCTATATCTGACTCCAGGTTTTTATTATATAGACCAATTAAAAACTCCATTTACAGAGCAGCATACTAGATTATAATCCAAATTATAACACAGGTGAATCCATGAGATATACATAAGCCATTGAACAAGTAAATGTATATAAGAAAATAGCTCTCCCACCATCTTCTAATAATTTGCTTTGCTACCCCATCCTTAGGAGACAGACATAATTCCTCATTTTATTTATATGGTTTACATATAGTAACTTTCTTCCAAAGAGAACAATGTGGAAAAGAATAACTTCACAGTGGAGAATTCTAGCAAATCTACACCAAGCAAGGGAAGGAAGGTTAAAAGTGCCGCAGTGGTTCATACCAAGAGCATGAAGCCTGCAATGGCATGTTGAGAAGAACATTACCCTAGAGGTCTTTTCTTCCAAACACATCACTTCAGCCTACTCATGACAAAAACATCACTCAAATCTCAGCTGAAGAACATTTATAAAATACTTGCCTAGCACTACCCAAGACAGTCAAGGTCATTGAAAGCAAGGAAAATGCAGCATGTGAGCATGGGGATGCAACTAATACAAATGAAATCCGGTTTCCTGAATAGAATCCTATACACACACACACACACACACACACACACACACACACACATATATATCATATACACAAATATATACACAACACACAAACACAAATATATATATATATATAATATATATATATATATATTATATATATATATTCTATTATTGTTGCCAAGACAGAGTTCCTCTGTGTAGCCCTGGAACTCACTCTGTAAACCAGGATGGCACCACATTCAGAGATCTAGCTGCCTCTGACTCCTGAGGGCTGGGATTAAAGGCGTGCGCCACCACACCCAGCAATGTAAATGTTTTTTAAGGGAGATCATATACTGGATGACAACTGGTAGCCTCTACCTAGCAACTACTCCTGCTCTTTGCCTCCTAAAATTCAAAAGACATTCCTGCTACAAAGATCTCTGAGGCCATTTGACTCATCCTCCCTAAAGAGAGGAATAAAGCCTGGAGACCTCCTAAGAAGGGTTTGCTGATCTTACTAGGCAACTGCAGAATAGGGCAGAAGCCAGATAGGTGACTAGGGCCTGTGTGTTCTCTGCATTCCACAACGCTTCCTGGTTCTGCAAATTCCAAGTGCAGAGATGTCACTATCCACCTGGAGGAAAGACCTCAACACTGTAGACAGCGCTGTACTCCGAACTATCCCAGCAATGGCTGGGACCCCTTCTGTCAGAGCAATGGTTTCCTTGCTTTCTGGCCTGCTTATCTAACAGGCCTGACTGTGGGCGCAAAACCTATATAAGCCTCTCAGATTTTCAACATGTAGCAGACCAACAGGAACCTTCTGACATACGAATATTATGTGACCCAGTCCAACAGGATGGACTCAGACATCACTTTTGGTTCATCCAACATACATCCAGGATTATCTTCTAGCTTTAAAGTTTGAATACAGAATCTGCTCATGACACTTTTATATTTCCTAATTAACTGCTGGAAACACCTCATTAGTAGTACATTTCAGTGTCTCTTTCTTACACCTTGTTCCCTGACTAACCACTTGAGAATTCTAGATTTTCACACAGCCAGACCTAAATGTATATGCGGTTAGGGACTACAGAAGCCGGTGAAGCCCACGATTCTTCAGTTTCTCATGTTACAACATGGCATGGTGCATGGGAAGCAGTCCAGCAGAGCCTGTCATGTGAAGCTGATTCTCTAGGGACAGGGTCACGGCAGGTGTAGACCTTGCACAGGCTGGCCAGGCTTCTCTCAGGGAGGGTTGCAACAGGTTCCCAGGGCTTCTCTGACCTTAACATGCAAGGCCCAGGGCCCATACCCCTGGATATTACTCAGCCTCAAAGCACTGTGGAGGTCTTGGTTCCAGTATTGACTACCTCTATCATGGGGAAGAAAGTCCCTCTACCATCTAGAAGATGAGTGCAATACACAGTGTTGGTGGTTCAAGAAAAGTGCAAACCAACTGACCTTCAAAGAAAGGCAGATCCCTGAGAGGGAATTAAGAGAATTCTCCAGACCCCTGAGGTAGCCAGCACCAGAGCCAAGGCCACCTTTGTCCTCTGAAGTCAAGGCCATATCATGCACAAGAGCGATGGCTCTGAAACACCTGGGACTGCAGCTTGAGTGTCACAATGGACCTGGGCCAGTCTTCTCTGAGGGACTCTATTTTCTTCTTCCCCAGCCTTTACACAACAGGGAACAAAGCATGACCCAAAAGCTCTCAAGTCCAGCATCCAGCAGCTGCCACCATCAGAGACCGGCCGTCTTCCCCAGGTGTCACTTTAGGAAGCCTTAGAGAATTACTCTGATTGGCCTGTTTTGCAGTCATTGTCCACTCGTTGACCAATTGAAAACCATGGTCAAGGCTTGAGGAGGAGATAGGCTCATGTTGCCCCAAAAACTCAGGAACACCTGAGTTGGTGCCAATCCTGGAGAAGGGGCCATTGTGAACGAAGAGCCACCCCCTGGACACCTAGGAATGGAAGGAAGGTGTCAGGACACCAGCAGTTGCATGCCAGTTTCCTACATTCTAAACAGCGCTAAAGTACTGGCTCAGATCAGATAGGACTGTGTAACTACGGAGACTCAGTGTCAGTTTCCTAGTCATCAAAGAATTAAATGGAACAATAACACCAACTGCTGCTGTGTATCTCGCCTTTCACTAAGCACTGAAGGAAAGGGGTGAGAATACAGATTTGGAGACAAGGTTGCATGCCTGCCCCAGGGAAGCTTAGTCACTGTTGGGTCACTTTGGATAGAGGTGGATCCCAGAGATCATCTAGTCCCAACAAATTCAGGGAAGGCCATATTCAGAGGATAGGTCTGTGGAGAGGCCAGGCCAGGCTCTCAACTCCCACTTTCCTTCTGGAATATCGCTTGCCAAATCTATTCTGCTCATAGGCATGTTACATAAAACAGTGTTTGGGAAACAAACAACAAGCAAAGGGCATGTGTTAACTGCCAATGCATGTTAGCTCCCTCGCTCTGCTCCTGACGATTTCAACCAAGTCCCAGGAGATCAGCTCAGCACAATTGTGCAAGCCTCACAGCTATCAGAGATCTGGCTGGTAAGGCAGTCAGCCCCTCCCCTCTCCTCCTGCACCCCAGGCTGCTGTCCTAGCTCCAACCCTTACTCCACTTGCATCAAACAGCCAGTCAGAATCACCAAGAGGGCAGTGTGGCTATTTGGAGAGGATGGCTCACTCTCTCAGGTCAGTCACTAGCACCCCAGGATGGCTCACTCTCTCAGGTTGTTCACTAGATTCCTAGGTAGAAGGTGAGAAGGTAAAGCACAGGAAGAGCAGAAGGCAGGGCTAACAGCCATCACACCTGAGGACGTTGTGGAATAGAATGTCATGCTCCACAGTGTCATAATCGGAAAGCAAGGAAGCCAGGGGTTGAAGTGGAGGTCCTGTCCCTCCAGTATAGAGCACCCTCCACGGACCCCTTGGGAAAATCAAGTTCACTTCAGAGTTTCTCTAACATCCTATTTTGATTTTACTTAAAAACCAGTCAAAACCCCTGTCTTTCTTTCCTTTCTTTTTCCTTTTCTTTTCCTCACATAGCTCAGACTACCTAAGGACGACTTTGACTTCTGGTCCTCCCGCCTCTACCTCCTGAGTGCTGGAATCCTTTACCATGCCCAGTCCATGCAGTGCTAAGACTCAATCCCAGGGCCTCATGTACGTTAGACAAGCACTCTACAAGCTGAGCCCTGTCCTCAAGGAAGAGGATATGGTGCAGTAAAGAGAGAGTAGGCCACCGTCCCTGGGAGTAGGGGCTCAGCACATACTAGTGGGAGCACAAAGCTGAGTCACTTGGACACAGTCCCTTGTGCCTTCCTCCCTGACTTTCAAGAAGACATGTGAGTTAAAGATTGCTGAGTTTATAGCTGTATCTCATGGGCTGTAAAACTCGGCAGTGCAGTCTTAAAAATCACCACTGCCTACTGAAAATCCATTAAACTCCACTCATAGGCAGGAACCAGGGAGAAAACATTCTGCAGCTCCCGCCTTTGACTTCTCCCTTGCTTACCTTACTGTCCCTTCTAACTTTGTCCCAGAAAAATCTCCAGGGAAATGAAATCAAGCGGTTTTCCAGATTCACTTTTCAAAATTAGTCCTGGGCTGGCCTTCAACAAGGCAAACACATTCTGTGCAGTTACGGGAGAGAACAGCACAGCATTCCTGGACCAAGACTTAGAGCCAGAAGCCAGACATGCTGATCAAGCTGAAGACAGAGGTACGTGTTCCATAGTAACTGCTGCCTGCAAGGCTGCTTGTCCAGTGACACAGACCTCGCCCTCGCCCTCCGGTTAGTCCCTTCCCTTTCCTGCTCTCGGCAGTGGTGTATGCTTACTGTCCCTGCTTGGGTCTGGACTGGGGAAATCAGGCCATAAAGTTGCACAAGTGCGCAGAGGCTGTCACCAGAGTTATACAGTTCCCCATCCAAATGTTCCCCCTTTTGGGGGTCTCGAGACGGTGTGAGCTTTCTTGACATAGATGTTGCCCGCCACGGTGAGTCATCCCATCAGAGAGCCCATCTGTAAAAGCTAGACCTTGCCAAGGACTTGACTGCACAATATGCCTGGAAAGGAAGAAATCCCATTCTAAATCTGCATATTCATCACTCTGGAAAGATAAACACAGTGTGAAACTAACTAAAATATTTAATAGTCAACATTTAATAATTCCCTGATCATATGTGGGACGAGCTCTCATACTGAGGGCACTGCCATGTTCACACATACATAATTATGCAGGCAGTGGTCAGGAGAGCTTCTTCTCCATAATAGATTGTCTTTCATTCAAAGTGGGTTTCATACGTATATAGCCAAAGTAAAACGACTGCATGAATTTGGATCCTGGTCTGGTAAGAACACCTTCAGAAGTAAGCCCATGTCTAAAACAAATCCTCAGACTTTGGCTTAGCTGCCTAAAGATGGCGTCAAACTGGAAAATGCAGGGTATTGTTTCCTGTAGTGGCCAAGGAAGACATTTTAGGAGATGAGTATCAACAGAAGCTTCTTCTGGCAAATGTGTGGATTTCCTCTTTGTCCATTGACTTTATTCTTTTGTCTGAGGAAGTGGCTGAATGGTTTGTTTTTGAGACAGGGTCCTGCTACATAGGCCAGGTTGGCCTCAAACTTGCAATCTTCCCACCTCTGTCTCCCCAGTTCTGAGATCCTAAGTTTGTGCTCTCACGATGGGCTCACAAGGTCTCTCCTTATTGATTTTATTTAACCATGAAATATTTCTTAATATATTATTTTGCAGTAGTAGGGTTAGGAGGTTAAAGCTAGTGCCTAGTACATGTTGGGCAAGTTCTCTACCACCAAACTATATGCTATTCCTTTTATTTACTTTTTACTGTGGGACAGGGTTTTACTAAGTTGCCTCAGCTAGCCTCGAACATATGATCCTGCCTTAGTCTCATGAGTAACTGGTATTACAGACCTGCGCTACCAGATCCAATTCCAAGTCTTCTCTCAAACATTTAAAATGGGATAAAAATAAAGTCACTGTTTGTGATCAACCTCTGTAGACTCTTTCCACAAATGCCACTTATTCTCTATCACCCGAGAAATTAACAAAATCGAA
Organism: Cricetulus griseus; assembly: GCF_003668045.3. NCBI lineage: Eukaryota > Metazoa > Chordata > Mammalia > Rodentia > Cricetidae > Cricetulus > Cricetulus griseus. Next base: position 14,872,190 of record NW_023276806.1, on the reverse strand, counting down.
ACCGATCCCTCTTGCAAAGACATTATTCAGTGGTAACAAGTCCCAATGTGAAGAATCCAGGTTTCCTTCTGTCTAATCATATGGCCATTTTCCCAACTGTTTCACACATGCTAATGGAGTGTGACAAGCAAAACACATTTGGCTCAGTAGAGGGTCCAACATGAAATGGCTGTACAAGGACAAAGCTCTAATCATTCCTCCCTCATCTACCACCGTTGGCAGGGAGGGGGCCGGGGGTGTCTTCCATGCCACGAGTGATTTCAGAACACTCATCAGGGCAGACTTGGCAGATTCTTTATCAGTGTCAAAGTCTTTTGTGGTCAAGTCCGGTAACGTTAAAACAAAACGCCTAGTAGATAGCAGATATATGGTAGCATTATGGAGTTCCCTCCCGGGCAATGCTTTTCATTCAGCCTATGAAAAGAAAAATGGAATAAGGCTAAAATCAAAAGAAAATTCAGCAGAATTCTGGGCAGGTTTGTGTGTGTGTGTGTGTGTGTGTGTGTGTGTGTGTGTGTGTGTGTAATTCAGACAATGTGAATGACATGGTGCCAATTGCTCTTCCGTTCATGCTAAAATAGAACAAAGAAAGATTGCCAACAAAGAAAGCAAAGATCTCAGGGGAGGGGACTGAACCTCAGTGGTCATTTAATTTCAGGAAAGAGGACAATATTGCTGAAAAGGATGGGGCCCTGCACATACATACAAATACCCCCACCACGTGGACATGTCCTCCCTTGCCAGTGTAGTCATGAAGCTTCCTTGTAAGGTTTTCAGTTGACCTACACAGTTCATCTTTTGGGCCTTACTTTATCAACAGCCCTCAATGCTCACAAATAGAGACCACCTCAGAAGTGGCAGCATCCATGGGTCTCTGAGCAGCTCCCAACCCTTGACACCATGGAAGTTGTTTCCCTGAACTGAAAGAGTTTGCCATGCCATCCACTTTGCACGTCTGCAGTCCTTGGTTGTGGAGAATGTTCTCCTCCATTTGTCGAGTGCCTGTTCCTCAAGCAGAACCCTAAAGAGCTCCTTTTATGTACACACGGGAGGCCTAAAGATACACATGAGAAAGAGGTCAACTTGTTCCTCTACCTCTCCCCGACATAAGGTGGGATCTGAACTGGGCCAGGCCAAAATTTCAGAACATAGCTATCCAAGCAATGCTGAGTGCAAGAAGCTCTGGTGCCTTGGAGAAAACAAAGCCCGGGAATAACGAAACTGTCTGCACAGCCACAGACAGTGGAAGGAAGTACTCTGTGTGTGGAACTCTAACCTGGAATTATTTGCTACACCATAAATGGGGAAATTACTATGAAAGAACAAGTTGTACTATGCACCCTGCGTCCTGGGCCTTCAGACGCTCTGAGTTAGACAGCTAATGACTCTGGCTATTCCAATATTTTATCTGATTTTTTTTCTTTTTCCTACTAATTTAGAAAGTTGGTACTTTAGTGTAATTGAACTCAGTGAAGCTAAAAATGTCCAGACCTTTTTAATAAGGTAGCTTTCAGTATTAAACTTCAGGGTCTGTTTTTCTCCCAAGCAGGCACTTAACTCCCATTAGCACTAAACATCAAGATATATATATATATATATATATATATATATTATATATATATATATAGTCTCTTTGTATAGAGCTCCAAGGTGGGGGGGTGAGGAAGAGGGAAGAAAAGGAGCAACTGTGGGTGAATAAATGAAGGAGGCTGTGGGTTCATTTACAAAGATGAAATTAACAACTAGGATGCCCAAATTTCAGGGAGCATCTACCTCTGAGAAGCAAGATGAGGAGAAAATTTTGAAACCATTTTGAATAATACCCCAACCACAGTTTCCTGCAAATTCTGTTTCTCCTCTATCCCCGGCACATACATTAAACCTATTTTGTACTTGTTATGGACATAATGATGCTAGACAACATAAGAAAATTTTATGATTTTTTTCTTATCATTTTTACTTATCTTCCACTGAGCCAATTTATGAAGCTTAAACCATTGCTAAAGAAGATGCATCAAAAATTGTCTGTAATCATGACAAATAATAGCACAAAATGTTCGAGAGAAGCTGCTTTCTTATCATATTTTCATTAAAACATCTTTTCACCTGCCTCGCTTTTCCCATGTCTGGAACTTGCGTTGTAATCAGTCTTATTAACTGAGAGCGTAAATATGATTTATTATGGTCTGATAATGGAAGCTACGTGGACCCAGAGAAGGGCTATATTGTCCTCTGATGAAATAGCTCTTTTCTCTCAAATGGAGAGCCGCATCATGAGAACATGCAGACTGCAATGAGTGATTATTTCCTCGGGGTGAGTGATGGAGAAGCCCGACAGAAAATCTCCTTGTTGACCATGACAGCCGCACAGGGTCCCCAAACCTCCCCGAGTTTGACAACCTGCAGACACTTTTGATGAACTGTATTCTTCTGTCAGAGACAGCCTGTCTGTGAGGAGAAAAGAGACCTTTATCACCGAATCGGCTATTATTGTCTTGATCTTTTATAAGCAATCACTAATGCACATGAATATAAAATCCTTTTATGGAAGTGCCACACATAACAGAAAGTGGTTAAAGGACCCTCTCCCCGTTATGGAAATGTCCTCACACCATAATTAAGAGAGATGCTTTGTGACTGATAGGGGAAGGGGAGAGTGATCAGATTGTTTCAGCTTTATCTCCCTATTTTAAAGACTTCAACCTGAGGCAAATAGCACTTATGGTAGATATACAGAACTAGGTCAATTTGAAGTCTTAGGCTAAAAGGAGAAATAGTTTTGAATGTGGTGTTACTGTTATATTTTTTTATTAAACATGCAAATGGCAGCTGGTTTTCAGCCAAGAGTGATTACTATGCTGATAGGCCTTAGAAGAAAATGAGTGTGCCTCTCAAAATCCCCGTCTGAGGGCTAACGCCAGAACAAAGCCCCATTAATAAAGAATACACTCACACAAATGAGTCCTTGAGCCCAAAGAGAGGTCTCCAATAAACTCCCCACTTACCCATCTCTAGGAGTCTAAATATGACCCCCAAACACTAGGCTAGTACATTTTTTTCAATTAATAAATACATTTGAAAGCATAATGCCTAAAATTATTAAGCAATTAAATGTACTTTTTGTGGCCCCTGGGAGCTATCTCCATTTCTGAACTGTGAAGAGTAGTGGAGCTTTTTGGATTTGAAGTTTCCCCACCTCCCAGATAAAACCCAAACCAGGCTTTCAGGAGAAGCCCAGTCTAAGTAGGCCAACAGCTTGATATCAGTCTCAGGTGCTAGAGGAAAAGAGGAAAAGGCATCACCCATAAACATTCTCAACCACCCTAAGCTAAATACAATACTTAATTTTTCATTAACCTCCTGACATATGGACCCAGAGCATCCCCTCACCATCCCCCAATGGGTTTTGCATTGCCAATTACTGGAGAACACTCTGCAGTACCGGTGCCAAAGGGTTAATCATTAGTTTCACACCACTGGGTGGTCAGAGTTCGAAGAGCAGCCCCTGAACCCAAAAGGGCAGATAGTAGGGAACTGGAGGCTAAGGAGAGCTCTCGGCAAAGAAAGCAGTGTACCGTGGCTACTGCCCTCCTTGTCCCTCTCTTGGCAAACTGCCTTGAGGTGACCTGAATATTACACACATGCACAAGTGTGCATACATCCCTGCACATGCACATGTCTGGCCATCCTGGCCTGCCTGTCCCAATAAAGGTAGATCAGACCAGAGGGATTCATTCATATATTCTCTCCTCTCAATCTCTTTCTCTCTCTCTCTCTCTCTCTCTCTCTCTCTCTCTCTCTCTCTCTCTCTCTCTCCTCTCTCTCTTCCTCTCTCTCCTCTAAGAGATGACTTTCCCATGGGAATGAAAAAAAAGTGTGCTGTTTCAGAGGCATTGAGGGTATTGAGAAGTGTTTGATCTCTCTTCAGAGATACGTCTCTGAAGTTCTGCCAACTCCTGATCATCTGTGTGAATGAGGCTAAGAGATGGGATGAGTAGAGGCAAGTCACAGATAATCTTCAAACTCTTGTTGGGTCTGTATTTTAGTTTGTTTCAGAACAAAATGTACCATGGCAATTAACAAACAAAACTGATTGGATGTTTCCCTTCTCCTTTTATGGTCAATCTTGTACTTGTCAACAGAGAGAGGAAATTGTCAAAACACTGGCAACAAGAGAGAGAAAAAGAAAAACACACGCACGCACTCACACACACACACACACACACACACACACACACACACACACACACACACACAATTTCCAGATAGTCAGCAAACTGGATAATTTGTCCCCGAAAAACTGAGGAGAATCTAATTTTAAAGGTAATATAAAAAGGCCCTGAGAGTAATTCCCATCTTCTAAATGCCCCTTTTCTCCTGGCCCCAAGACAGCTAACAGAAATACAAATAACAACCACCAAAATCTACAGGAGAAAAAATAAAACGTGCTTCCCAGCCACATTTTCTTCATCTCATCTATGCACATTCTAGGTTGTATCATATTCTAGGAGAGATCTAGGGAAAGAGAGAAGTGAGACATAGGAAGAGAGTATCTTAGGTGTGGTCCTTTGCTGTGACCTAGCACCCTAGAAATCCATAGAGCTCATTTAAAAATACACATAAAAATTGAAAGCCAACATCATCAAAGAGGATAACAATGACTCAGCACATTATCCTTTAGTTGACACAAAATTCACTGTTCCTTATACACACAAAATACTCAAGTTCATTTGGGACCAAAGAAGAACCTGCTGAGTGTGATTATCCATGGTTCTTCCACTCAAATGAGTATCTGTGGACCTTCAGTTAAGGGGACAGACTTCTAATGCACCCATGATATGCACATGCCCTAGCCAGATGTGAGTGACTCTGTGTCCATAGTTTTGTATTAGAAATGAAAATCTAATAGAGTAATTAGCATTTAAATATCACAGAAAACATCTCCATCATCCCCACTGGCAACTGTGGAAGCAAGATCAAATTCCTCTAATCTCTCCTTTCACCTTCCAATGCCAAAGTACTGTGGCAAAGTTTTTTCTCAGAACTAGCAGAACATGGTTGGTTTCAGAGGTTGGGGGGAAGGGTGAGAAGAAGGAAGACTCCTTCCTTCAGTCAGAAGGGATTTGTTGTTTTGTGGGATTTTTTTTTTTTCCTACACACACAAGGCAAGAAGGGCTAGGAATGCTCTGCCTTATGCAATGGGTTTCAAAGGAGCCTTTGTGTGTGATTCTTTGCTCCCCAATTGGCCTCTGACAGCAGCATCAGAAGCAACAGATACTTTAGTCTGACATCTAGAAAGATGCATTTCTTTGCACAGGAAAAAAAAAAAACTGAGGACATTGAAGGTTAATTACTCAACATCCCATAATCTTAAAGATTGGTATCTCTGTGTTAGTTGGTAACAACCCCTTGAGGAATCAGACTAGCTCCATTAGGACATCAATGGATGCAAGTTCTGTACCTGAGCATTAATAAACTGATAGTCAAAGTAAGTACATTGGTTGAACAATATCGTCTCCTCCGTGGTCATCAAATTACAAAGATCATTGTCCAGAATATATATTAAATTATCGAGTGGGAATTAATTTTTTAACCAAGATGTAGAAAGATTTTGAACGTTCAGAACTAATGATAGGAATTGGTCTATGGCAACAATAGTCTGCTTTGCTTTTGTAGATAATTGCATCAAATCCTCATGAGACCTCTAAAGTTGGGAATGGTCTGGACAGAAGCACAGAGATCCCACTGTAAGGCAGAAAGCATGCTAAGGAACAGAATCAGTACATTCATGGAATTTGGAGCTGATACCCATTATCCTATGAGAAACCTACCATGTCTGTTTCTGCTGCCACTTTGGCCCAAATAGAAATGAGTTTGGAGTAGATTTAAGAGCTGAGAAACATTCCGTGGTGAGGAGAGAGGAAATGATGTAAGAGAGAAGCAGAAGTTAGATGGGTATGACTTAGGAAACCATTAGTAAGTGTGGCAAGGCAAATTAAGCCACCTGAAAGAAAGGCCCAAGACCAGACAGAGTCCAACTCCTACAGAAACCACAGATGAACTGTAGGCTGCTTTAGCTGATCTACTGGCCAAGTCAGATACTGAGCTTCTTCCAAGCCATTGGAAATGTCTCAGATTTTCTTATCCTGTTATTTTGATGGCAATGGATCTTGAAAATCAACAAGAATAAAAGCAGCCCTGTGTAAAAACACTCATCATTTGCCCCCACCCCAAATATACTACACATCTGTTTTTCTGGCCAAATAATTTAAAATTCCCCAAATACATGTGGGGGGGAAGATTGATTTACAGTAGTAATTAATATACTATAATTATCTTATTGAAAGAATATTTGGAAGTAGACATCTACAACAATTGGACTATTATGAGAAAAAAATGACATTTCCCATGAAAGCTCATAGTGTCGCGCTCAAAAGTTCTTGGGTGAGTGACAGGTGCACCAAAGGGGAATCTGATGAATCATAGGATGTTTGAATGCATCATGCATCATGGACAGACTTCAACTTGACTGGCTTTCCTCTCTACCCAAATCTCCATCTAAGCAATTGGTTGGTTGGTTGGTTGGTTGGTTGGTTTGGCTGGCTGGCTGGCTGGCTGGCTGGCTGGCTGGCTGGCTGGCTGGCTGGCTGGCTAGTTAGTTAGTTAGTTAGTTAGTTAGTTAGTTAGTTAGTTAGTTAGTTATACCTATACACCTTCTATCCTTTCTTCTGGATTTTTACTATCCTTTTTCTGATTGCACACTGAAATCTTACTACTACTGAAAGTGCTGATTCTGACCATTCTCCCCTACTCTTGGCTCCCTTTCTCATTGCATTAATTAAGATTTTCCACAATCTGAAGCAAGTTTGGGAGATGGGTATCTATTGCTGATTCGTTCCACCATTGCAGAAATAATGGTTGTTAAAAACAAACAAACCTGGAAGAAAGGCAAAGGGAAAGGATGGTATTCTAAGTGAAGCCCAGAGTCAACACTTAGGAAGAGTGTTGCCCAATCTCTGATCCTTGAATTCTAGTCCAAGATGCCAGGGACACCCAGGGCAATGGCATTTCTATAGAGGCTCCAGCTGAGTTCTCAAATTCTTAACTGTATTCCTTTGGCTACAGAAAAAAACAGGCCAAATGTGAGGCAATCTCATTTCCCTGCGACCTTGAAATCTCTTGTTCTTTTAAACACTTCCTTGGGGCTTTGCCAAGACCTTCAGTTTTCATTCACTTCATCATGAAGGCTACATTTTTAGATATAGAGAAATCATAGTGATTAAGGTGATATTTTGTCATCTCCCTGAAAGCTTCCATCTTTGTAGCACCATCCTGAATGGTGAGGGATTCTTCAGCCAGTCACCGTTTCAAGACCACATCACTCCTAGAATGTTTTCTTTTTCTTTCTTTTTGAGTGTGGAAGGAAGGGTGGAATCTCTTGTAGCTTAGGTTGATGCCAACCTTTCTATGTAGATGAAACTGGCCTTGAATCCCTGATCTTTGCTCCCCATCTTCCAAATGCTAATGTTGTAGGCTTGAGCCACCATGTCCATCACTCTGGACTACTTCCTACCTTTTTCTTCCTCTTTCTCTATCTCCCTCCATGTCTCCCTCTTTCCTTCATTCCTTCCTGATTGTTCCTGCATTTGCTTAGGTAGTTGAATTTTGTTGAGACAGGGTCTCACTGTAAATCCTAAGTTGGCCGTGCACGTTCGTCATCTTCCTATCTCTGCTTCCCAAGTCCTAGGGTTACAGACTTGTCCCACTATACCCAGACTTGCCTCCTCTTCTTCACACAAGTGTTAAACATATTAAATATTTAAGCAAAATGTTCTATAACAGAGACTATCCTTCTATTAACCATCTGTTTGAAAGTTAAGAAAGCAGAAGCCTCATGCATTTGGCAAAGATAAAAAGAGAGGATGAAAGGGAAAATGTAGGCAGGAATGTCTCTCTTCTAGGATTGTCCCTTAGGTGCAGATGGGTAATTCTGGCTTATTTCTGCTAACGGAGGAGGCACTGAGCAGATACAGCCAAGCCTCTCATTTTACCTTCTTCCAAAATCCTACCATTTGCTACTAGGACTACGCACAGCAGATGCCAACAAGCTGGGTCATCTATCCCAAAACACACAAAAAGTGTTTTTCTAGTAGACACACTCAGAAATTCCTACACAACTGGGGGAGAGGCATCACAAGTAGAATAGTCTTCCCAATTCAAACCATCAAACCACACAGATGTAAAACAGAATCGTGACTTCCTTCAGTTAGGACATTCCTGGTGGAATATTGCTGCAGGCATCAGTCACCTAAGTGCTCCAGTGCTATGACCTATTTCTTCTTGCCTCTTCTTCATTCTGTGTGGGGTTTAGTTTGAGGCAAGATTCTCCTCCCATGTGGTACAGTAAGGCACCAGCATCTCCAAACTTACACAGACCTGACTGAGGGAACCTCGGAAAGCAGATACCCCTGTGGTTCCCAGAGAGCATGTCAATTCCTCAAAAGAATGTTTAAGATCTTCTTGGGCCATTTGTTGACCAAGGGGCCTCACTATTTGATTGACATCCCTACTAGGGTCTCAAGGAATGTGAGGAGGGCAGATCCCAAAGGAAACGACCTTTTACTAGAAAAAAAGAGAACAGAGGTACCCTTACTTTGAACCTAAATCAGTAGCAGAAACGTTGGAACTCATTAGCATCCCTTGTTTCAACAAGATAGCACCTACCTTCCCCTTTTCGCCAAGTCCCTGAAATGCTTTTCATGTCTGCGTGGAGAACAGACCTTGCGCGCCCACGATGTGGATGAGTAAGATCTGCTCAGCAGCTTTCAATGGTTTCTTCATTGCTGTAACTGGCCATCATGTAAATAAGTAGTCACTGACTTAAGAACTCGCTATTTACTCAATAACCCTTGATAGGAACCATGATCCCTTTACACACTATTTTAGAAGTACATAATTACAGGCTTTTCAAATGGTTACTTCTTTTAGGCATTTGCCTGTAATAGCTCCTTCAAAGCTGTTAAGCTCTTATCATTTGAAGACCCAAGTAGAAAATATTTAGTTCACTCCTCATTGACCTAATAGAGAACAAGTTCATCTCTAAGATGATGCAATCCTCCTGCCAAGAACACATGGTCAGGCTTAGGCTATTTGGTTAGGAAATCAGATTGCTATCAGATGACATTCACCTCATTTAGTAATTAAATATTGACACTGAATGATCAGAGGTCACTATTTCTTCAGTCCCTCCTGAAAGGAAATCTTGCCCTTACTACTTGTGCCAACGTTAGGAGTGCCTAGCAATGTTCCTATGGAAATAAAACCTCAGGTGGGTCTGCTTGCTCCTGGGTATCTCACTCTTAAGCAGGAGACACGATTCTTCCTTCAGTGTAAGGTAAGCTTTTATGCGCAATGAACATTTTCTTTCTGGAGAGGAAACCAGAGCCAGGGTCAAGGGACCCGGGCACCGGTCCCCATCATGAGCAACTATGTCGTATGGTACATGTTGTATTGTAACGTACAGATGCCCTTCAACTTACAGTGGAGCCACATTCTAAGAAACCCGTCCTGTTGGAAATGTGTTCTCTATGCCTGATGTATTGGAAATCATGCCTTACCCGCAGTACCCTGCAGAGTGTCTGTCCTTTGTCTGTGTGGTCATGTTGCTGATTTGGAGCTACAGTTCACTGCCACTGTCCACTGTTTCACAATGGCATTTCACTGCACCTTACCAGCCTCAAAAAAAAAAAAAAAAAAGATTGAAATCAATAGTAAGATTTCTACTACAGAGATATCACTCTTGCACCATTTTTGAGTTGACATGTTGGAAGTTGAATATGAGGGACTGTTTTTATATGCCTTAGTCTCTTCTGAGTGCTATGACAAACTGCTTCAGACTTGGTCATTTACAGATACAACAACTTATCAGTCCTAGTTCTGGAAGATGAAATATCAAAGATCAAGATATCACAGAGTCCGTGTCTAGGGGGCCCATTCCCCCACATACGACATGTTCACTATGTATTCACATGGTGAAGGGGAAAGGACTCTCTCAGAACTCTTTCTAAATTCTTCATCTCCTTTCTCAGGGGTTCCCCCCTCATTATCTGGCTGCCTCCCAAAGGTCCTGCCTCTTAATAGTGTTAACTGGGAAGTTAAGATTCAAATAGAATTGGAGAGGTACAGAAAGTTTGAACCACGATACTACTTAATATATTTGACCCAATCATTACAGATAATGGTCTCACATTAAAATTACTTGAATAGCACGTTTGAATGAATCTCAAGATACATAGTGAAATCCATGTCTTGCTTAGTCAAGGTTTCAGAGGTTCTATGGCAAGGCTGGCTGGGTGTCTCCAAGAAGCCATCAATTCATGGGGTCCACTCCTAGACAAAGAAATATAGGTAGCTAATGGTTGCTGAGAGAGTGAGAATTAACCTTCTTCGGGATGAGTCCCCTAATTGGTTGCCCAAACACAGAATGGTCAGTCCTGAATCATATATTCTTAAGCCACACCAAACATACTCAGAAGGTTGTATTTATGTAAGTGTGTGTGTGTGTGTGTGTGTGTGTGTGTGTGTGTGTGTGTAGCAATAATAATAATAAAGAGACCTTCAATTTGAGAGGGAGTAGGGAGTTTATGGGAGGAGTCGGAGGGAGGAGACAATGGGAGGGATGGAGAAGAACAGGGAAGAGAGGAAGTGGTGTAATTATATTTTAATTTACATTTTAATTAATTAAATAAAGAAACCATTAAGTATTTTCAACCCTGTCAAAGGTACAAGACACGGTGAGGGGATACAAAGATAAAAATAAATTTTGCATTATGCTCGCTAAACTACATTAGGGCTCTCTGACTACTTTGCCAATCCTTCCATTCTCAGCGCTCTCTCTAGTCTTCAGTATCAGGAACCTCAGTCCCAACACACAACTCCTTTCAACCATCTATCTGCCTTTGCCACATGCTGTCTGTTCTACACAGAATCCCTCTCCTTTTCTCTACCTTTCTAAACAGTCACCTCTTCAATGAAGTTCGCCATGAGTCATCCAAGAAGAGCTACCTCAACACTCTGATTCCAAAACCCATCCTATAAAGATCAACATCATACCACATTGACTTGTGGGGTGAGTTTTGTGGGGGGCTTTCTCTGCCTCACTATACTGTGAACTCCCTAAAGGCCAAGATGATATGTCTCATGGCTGCCTCCTCCGGGCTCTCTCAGAGTGCCTGGGACAAACAAGTCTCTAGGTTATTTTGCTTGACCTCAGCCTCTTCTGCGGGGAGAGACTATGTTGCTTCTGCCTCATCCTTACTTTCCAGGCTCATAAACAACTGAAGAAATACACAGACACGTACACCAGGATTAGCCAAACTGTAGTGGGTGCTGTACTGGGAGTTCAAAGACTACGCAGCGGAGGAGAAAGGATCTGAAGACAAGGAGAAAGAGAAGGAAGGAGTGAGAAGGATGGAACAAGGGCATTGCAGGAGGGTAAGAGCCTGAGCCGAGACTCCCACTGAGAAGAGAGAGAACTAGAAGTGAAGAAAGGAGAAATGCAAATGCCATGTGAGAGAACACAAGGGGAGAGCAGGGTGGAGTCACTAGAGTCTCACTGTAGAAAGGTCATAGTATTGTCATGACCACCAAGGGTTCAGGTTAGCAGACCAAGGCATTTACATTTTGGGCTCCATAATAATAGAGATTTCTTGAAGAGAAAGAGTAAGTGAAGTCTGTGTCATATAATTATGACAAACACCTGAGAGAAATCATTTCAAAGGAGGTAAGATTTGACTTTTGTTTCAAAATTTCAATGCAGTGTTGGCTAGATCCATTACTTTGGGCCTCAGGTAGACAATCACGGTGGTGACAGGCTTACTGAAGGGCCTAGGGCCAAGGCAGACCCTCCACAGGTCTGTCACAGTAAGCCACTTCTTCCAAATACACCCCTCCTTCCACAGTGCTTCTACTTCTCCAGAATCGATTCAAACTTTTGACAGCGTGGCAGAGTGTTACCAACTGTACTTGAGACTATACAGCCACTAGGACCTGAGTTCAGATCTTACAGATCCACATAAAGCCAGGCATTGTAGCACATGTCTGTTAGCTCAGCAGCAAGATAGGAGGCATTCAGCCTACAAGCTGTGGGCTGGACTCACCAAGGTCTTGGTGAAATTTATTGTATTGAGAGAAGCACAGGGTCAATGAGGTGAGGACACGTTTCCAGACATGATTAGATTATAGGGGCTGTGACCTAATAGATGGTTCTAGGTGAGTCCAATGCTCAGAACCAACCAACACTATCAGACTACATGTAACAAAAGGCAAACCTCTCACCTCTAGAGAAAGTCGGAACTACAACGACTACCCAACAGAACAACAACTTGCAAATGATCAGCTGAGTGAGTTAGACTTTTGGCTCCAGATTCTCAAGAGCTTGCTGTGCCCTGTGCTTGGGACTCACTCCTTCCAGGGCTTCTCATGGGTGCCTCTCAGATTATCAATGCTTCTGCTCGAGTATCACTTTAACAGAGCCCTACCCTGACCATGAATGTCAAAAGCCGTACCTCCATTATCGGTGTGTCTGGTTATAATTCTTCAAAGAACTTCAAAGAACTCAAAGATCACTTGATGTCTACGTTTTCTTTTCCTTATCTTCTATTTTTCCCCAATTTAGGTATCTGTAACCTGAGAGTAAATATTTTAGGATTTTTGGGTCATGTGATCACCATTGTAAGTGCTTGATTTTACCACTGTAACAGGTGAGAATCATACATGACACATAAAAATGGACCCAGTAATATTTGAATAACTCTTCACTGATAAAATTAGGCTATGAGTCAGCTTAGCCATGGTCTGCCAACTGCTGCTCCAGTAGAAACTTCCATGAGGTCTACATTCTCCTTGAAAACTCTGTCTGTCTTGCTTACCACCGGACTCTAAGGACTTGGCACATAGTAGGCACTCAGTAATTTTTAAAGAATGTATAAGTGAACAGAGTCCCATGTTAAGCAGGCAAATTGCTAAAATATTGCATCTAATAAGACAGAGAGAAGTTGTGTGTATTTCCTTTTGTGACAGGTTCATACATGAAATATGTGTGCTGCTCAAATTTGTGATAAAAATTACTGTCAACATTTTTATGAATATTTTCAGATGAGATTACCAAACTGGTAGACTTTAGGTAAACCAGGTTTGCCTCTATAATGTAGGTAGTCTTTATTCAATAAGTGAAAGGCTTGAATAGAACAGAAGACAACATGATGTACCCCACCCCATTCCCCAGCAAGAGGGCATTCCTATAAAAGATTGAATTGCAATATTGGCTCCTCAGTCTGCCAGCCAGCCTGAAGATTCTGGACTTGCCAGCCTCCATAGTCCCATTCGCTAAACTAGTCGTCAAGTCCTTAGAATCAATTAATCGACAGCCAGACACCTCTGGTTTTGTTCCTAGGGAGTGCCTCAGTTAATATTCTGATAAACACCAGAGATTTGCTGCAGTGCTGAGGGAAGGAACTAGACAGCTCTTCAAAACTGAAAGCCTTCCTCTTGCAGGTGCTCAAATCCTCATCACAACAATGTTCATTGAAGCCTTACAGTCTTCAAGGAAACCTTCAGACTTTCCTTTGTGCAAACATCCTTCTGAGCTTGGCTCCAATCCTCCTCCACCTCGACATCCAGGTCTCTCCCGTGTGTATGATATACAAGAGCCACAGTCTACTGCACGCTGCTCCCGTCTCTGCACCAGGGATCCGAGCTCCCAAACTTTCGGGCTTCTGCATATGCTGTAGTTTCCTTGGGAGTAGCATCCCACCCACCTTTCATCTGCCTAATTCCTACTCATCCTTAATGCTTCCCTTGGGATTTCCCCACAGAGTGGAATTCAGAAGGCGGCCCTGCTATGCCATCACCTCCTCCCGCAGCCCCCTGCATGGTTGCTGTTGGCTTCTTTCTGTCCCCCTAGAGAGTTTCTGCCTCCTTGAAGGCGAACTCCTTGTTTAGCCCCCACCCACCTCTTCCCACTTCCCAGGCGCTGTCTGTGTCCAACCTACAGTGAAGACATTAATAGGCAATTAGACTAATAAACAAACAAAGTATTTTAAGAAATTAAACTTCCTGTAATATGGTGTCATTTATCTGGAATCTGCAAGAATATGACTGAGCATTGAGAAGGGAGATGAATAATGAGAACTCAGAGGTCTGAAGAACCTCCCCAGAGAGGCTTTGCCTGCACAGAGCTCTGGACTGGCTGGAGGAAGGAAAACACTAGGAGGACTCATTTCTCTTCTCAGCTTCTCAAAACCTTATGAAGGCCAGTGTAGGTGGCCATTGGGGAGAGCCTGAGCCTAAGCAACCCATGCAGCATTTGAGCACTGCAGCTCAGCTCCCTTTATGCAAGGGATTTGGGGGCCCGGGTCTCGATTATTTCAATAGAGACCAACGGGAAAATGGGATGGACTTGACAGTGGTGCGCAAACAACTCTGCTAAAACTTGCCTGGTTTATAAAAGTGCTTTCTGGAGCTGGAGCAAGCTCGGTTGGCAAAGTGCTTGTGGAGCAAGTTCAAGAACCTGAGTTCATTTCCAGAATGAAAAAGTCAGGTGGGAATCTTGGCACTGGGAAGGCAGAGACAGGTGGATTCCCCAAGACTTGCTGGCCAGCAAGAATAGCCTAATTGGCCAGTCCCTGGCTATGTCTCCATAAAAATGAGATAGATGGTATCTTGAGGAATGACACTTGAGGGTGACCTCTGTCATACACACACACACACACACACACACACACACACACACACACACACACACACATACTTTTACACACACATGCACGCACACACAACAGTTCCACCTGAGCGAATGGCCCTATGCTTGAGGGTGAACTCCTGATTAGACAGAGTCACAGGCTCTAAGCTTTCTGGTTCCATCACTGAATAGACTTTCCCAAAACTTTATGTTTCATGCTGTTATTCCCCATGCCTCAGTTTATATATCTGTAAAACAGGAAGAATAGCTCCCGGCACCTGTCACCCAAGAGGGTAAGGCAACGAACCAGGCAGCGTTTGTGCGGCACTTTGCATTTCCACGACTTCCGCTCCGTGTGTCTGCAGTAGTATTACTATTACTTCCGAAAATGCCAGCTATCATCCAAAAGGGTTATTTCAATCACAAGGCTTTCTTCAGGAACACTTCATAAAGGAAAAGTGAAAGCGTGCACATTCTCCTTGGAACCATCATAATTAGTCCCAGGAACAGTTGGGCCTTTTTTTTCTCTCAGATCATTTATAGTCAGATTCTGCAAAATTGAAAACATCCAACATCTGGCCTGAAAAACTCATACAAAGACAGAAAGGCCCAAATGGGCATGGGTGGGCTTCAGTGGCATGGGAGCCAGATGCATCTTTTGCCTCAACTACTCTTTTCAACCTTTAGAGGAAAAATTCAACTGAGTTTTCATGCTTATCAAGCCCCTAAGGCTTTGGTTTTCATCTCAAAATTTTTAAAATATCTTGTCTAGCGATTTATGAACTTAAGATTCTCCCAGACAGAAATTTGTAAAAAAACAAATCTTTTAATAATATATAAAAGAACTAAGCATGGCTTGTGTCTAGCCTGTAATCCTGACAATCACAGAAACTGAGGCAGGGGGATGCCTGAAAGTTTGAGAACAGTTGTGGATACAAAATCTGAGCCGAGTTTGAACTGTACAGAAAGACACTGTTTTTCAACAAGATGGACAGACAGGGAACTAGACACCTCAGCCAGTAAAGCCTACTTAAGCATGAGGACCTGAGTTTAACTCATAGGAACCACAAAAAAGCTTGGGTGTGGTGGAATGCACCTGTACCCCAGTACCAGGGAGGTAGACATGAACAAATCCCTAGGGCTCACTGGCCAGCTGGACTAGCATGTCCTTAAAAACAAAGCTGATGTCTCCTGAGGAATAGCACCTGAGGTTGGTCTCTACATATACATACATATGCATGCACACACCACAATAGCCCACATGTGTGTGTACACACACACAGACACACACAAACACACACACACACACACACAGAGAGAGAGAGAGAGAGAGAGAGAGAGAGAGAGAGAGAGAGAGAGACAGACAGACAGACAGACAGACAGACAGACAGAGAGAACTCAATATACTCTAGCAGTAGCTTTGTAAACATTTTTGGGGTGCTTTCTAGCAAACCTGGGGCCCTATATATGCTACATGAGTTCTCTACCACTGAGCTACATCCCCAGCCCTTTTGTGCAAACATTTACAGTGACAAAGAAGAAATAGTTAACACCATTCACCTCATTTTTTGAGACATCTGCTGACAACACTACTGTCTGTGTATTATTAGCAGACAGTAAGCACTCTGCTAAGCACTTTGCCAACATTATCTTATTTCATCTTTGCATCCAATCCTGAAGGAGGTTGTTATTTTCTCCACTTTACAGGTAAAAAATATCCAAGGAATGCGTGGATTAAGTCATTTACTGAAAGCCCCATCACTACAAGAAAAAAACAAGTGTGTTTTGGTTGATGTTTGAAGGAAAACTTCACTTAATACCATCTTAATACGGTAGAAATCCAAGATAATTGTTAATGGAATAAAGTGATTGCTGCTATGTTAAGCCACACCCTTGTGAGAAGGCTACCCAGAGCCCTTAATACAGCTTCCAGAGATCAGAGAGTTTGGGCTTCCCGAACAAGCCTGCCAGCACTTGCTCCAGTTTCTGCTGTCTCTGCCACTCCAGGGGAAGGAAAAAAGAAGTAACTTATCTTGGCACTTGGCTGAAGAAACACTGTCTTCAATCCCATCTTTTTCAGCATGCTGCCCAACAGCGTCATTCTAGAAGCTTCCTCAAGGCAGCAAGGGAATTTACAGGATTGCCAAACAGGCAGAGAAGAACCTGGTGGGGGAACTCCATGGAAGGGCTTTGTGAACAAGAATAAAGAGGGCACATTAGCGTTGCCTTGTTTCATGAAAAAGGGAACACATGCAACAAAACTTGATTACAAAAATCTCATTTTACAAGCTCTAGGTAAGATGCGTGGTCCTGGGGAGGCTTTGCCCCTACTGGCTTGCTGTGCCATGTGCTTTCTGAGCGAAGACCTGGTTCCACTCCCAGGGCCAAGTTAGATAAAACCAGAAGGGTTTATATGCACAGCATTTAACTTTAAACATTTCTTCATGGAAATTTACAATGCACATAATTTACATATTCAATACCAGTGACAATTTACTTCTCCCATCTGAACAGGGCTTTCAACTATGCCACTTGAACTAAATTAATAAACAGTAATTACAGAATGTTGTGTGAGCTAGCTGTTGATGTTGAGCAGATTCTAATCAACACCTTCTTTTAAGGGCCAATTAAAGCTGAATGTATGCAATATAAACATCTTTGAGTATTTAGACATGAACTGCAGAACAAGGTAAAAAAAATTAAAATCTGAACAATTAGACCGGGGACGAGTCCGTCAAATTGGGGAGATGATGGACCCTTTTGAGTGAGTCTCTAAAGTCATGTTAATTTCTTCAAATGAGATTTTTTCGAAGTATGAGGGCTTCACCGAGGACTCTTTAGACCAAACCCCATCCTCTTGGAGATTTCACCAGCGTCTCCTCTTCTGTTCCATATGCTTCAGGTTGCATGGCCTTGCTTTCTAAACCGCCTCAAACACTTTCCTCCTTAATTCCTGTGCATCTCAGCGAAAACTTAATCTCCATATTTCACTTATGTATAAATCATTGATGTGTTATTTGGTATCTAAGAAAACTTCCCCTAGGCCTCATATCTGGCCACCCAGGCGCTACTCATAGTAGGGAGTGCACCCCAGGCTCCACAATGGGAGATTACGTTCCACGTAAGTAGAAAACCCAGGGATCACAGAGACAGGGTTAGTCCCTATTGGGGGATAGAGAAACACAGGATAGCTTCTCAGTCACCACTGTCCTCCAGTTCCACAGTGTCGAATACCACAGCAGGCTGTGCAAAATGCAGTGGTGATGAGACATTGCAGCAACAGTCCAGAGCTCTGGGTAACGTGCAGAAGCAGACAAGTAGCATGCATTGTTAAAGGGATGGCAGGAAATGGGAGCTGTGTGTCTTCTTCATACGGGAAAGACCATGGCAACCCCCACTAGGCCCATGGGAAGTCTAGCATGGGCCTGATCCTAGTGACTGTGAGGACACATGCATGCACGGGCCTTGTGACCTGTAATTCTCCTCTTTTCTACATTAGATCCCAAGGATGTGCCTGACCCTGTCTGTCATCTCCGGCTGACTCCTACTCTTATATTACACTGGCTAAAGTTACGTCTTCTTCTACTCTGACCTTTCCTTTCTCCTCCCTCATGGACTCGGCCTCATCCCTCAGGTCCACATCAGATTTCATCTCAGATCTAGCCTTAATTGCATTCTCCTTTTGCCCCGCCCATCCTTCCATCCCATCTGTCTGTCTGTCTGTCTGTCTGTCTGTCTGTCTGTCTGTGTTTCTGTCTCTCTGTTACCTCCAGCCTTCTATGATCGATACTGTTCGAGACTAGATCTTAGGTTGCTTTGAGGTAGCTCTCCAAAGGGTTGGCTTTTGTTAATGACCACCCATACTTCTCTCTACAGAGAAGAGGCATGCTCATCTCCCAGCTCCACCCTCAGCTCCACTGGGGGAAAACAAAAAACAAAAAGCAGAAACAGAGATTTTTGTACATTCCAGAGCTTTTCTGGGGCACCCAGCATAGGACTATTTATGTGAGCAAATGATAAATGAGTATTTGTTGAATGAATATGAATGAAGCTTTCCTTAAAGTCAAGAAAATGAAAGTCTCTGTTTGGCTTCAAATATTTTCTCAATAAAATTTGGAAGTATAATGATAGACTCTGGGCTAGAAATCAAAATTTCAAGATAGATCATATTTACTAGTCTCATATTAAAAGCCAGAGAGTGATGGAGCCATGGGACTGGAAGGGGCCACCAGAAATTATTTAATGCCATTATGTTATGAATGTTGGAGAAGGCTGAACTCTTGAACGGTAGTTGCTGACTCTTGTTCCATGCATAGTGTAGTTACCATAGTGAAGGTAATTACTACTGACTACTGAGTATCTCCAGCTAGAAGCAAGGTTCCTTGTCTCTCTTCCTAAAGCCTGGAAGAGACCTTGAAGTCTCCTCCTTTTGCCACAACAAACTAGCCTTCAAGAGCCACCGACTATGCCCCCTAAGATACTTCCCTTCTCTTTCAGTCCCTGCTGACACAACCAATTCCCCTGCGGTAATTCCCAGCCAACTTTTCCTGCCTTCCATTCCTTCTTTCCTAGTCTGCATTGTCCTACATTCCCATTTCTCTAAGAACCATCTCCCACATGTAAAATTTACAATAATTCCTGGTTACTGCCAAAAGAAAAAAGAAAGAGAGAAAGAGAGAAAGGAAGGAAGGAAAAAAGAAAGAAGAAAGATAGATAGAAAGAAAGAAAGAAAGAAAGAGGAAGGAAGGAAGGAAGGAAGGAAGGAAGGAAGGAAGGAAGGAAGAAAGGAAGGAAGGAAGGAAGGAAGGAAGGAAGACCAAAGTCCCTGGCAATATATTGTAGGCCCTTCATAATCTACCCCAAACATTCTAGCTTTGTATCCAAACAGCTCTGGAATGTTCCCTATCGTTCAGCTTAGTTCTTGTCAGGAGATAGCTATGCTATGTTCTTAGTACCTTTAAATGTTCTGTCCCCTCTCTACCTAGACTCCTATCCTATCCAACATACCTGCCAAACCTCTGTAGATTATTCTGACATTGGTAAGTAGGAGTTGTTAAATATCTTCCCTGACCCACACAGGCTAGTTCTTCAGCTCTCAGCTCCCTCTGAGCTTCCAAATGCTCTAATTAATTGTGGTATCTTGGCTTCTTTCCACTAGCGTTACCTCCTGAGTCTTGGCTTTGCTTTATATACTCTTACATCCCTACTGGTGGTATTCCCCCCCTGAATTCAAATTTATTCCATCCTGGCATTTCTGCCTAATTATAAGCCCATGCCACAGTAATTCCTCCTGTGACAGGGGAATATTAACTTTCTCGCTGAGCCTTTGGTATGAGAAAGCCCAAATTTCTAGTCTTCGTTTCACTGCATATTAATTTTACAAACTTAAAGAACATGCCCAAGCTTCCTGAGACTTTAAGCCACTCTTCCTCATACAGTTCTCATAGAGGCTAAATGTCTGGCTTGAGGATAAACATAGATGTCAACAGAATAAGACCGTATCTTTCATGGCCAATTGACTTTCTTCAGGGTTTCAAGATGATGTAACCAGGAAAGAATTATCTTTCAACAAGTAGTGCTGAGATAAATGAATATCAACCTTAAGAGGTATGAAACTGTACCCTTATCTCACATCATACACACAAATTAACTCAAAATTGATCATAGTCTTAATTATAAGGACTAAACAATAAAAACAAAAAACCTTAAAAGAAAACATAGAAATAAATCTTTGTGACCTTTGATTAAGCCATTTCTTAGATATGACAGCAAAGGCATGTGGTAAAAGAAACTGGACTTCATAAAAATTAAAGAGCTTTTGTGTTTTTAAATGGCAATGTCCAAATAGAAAGACAACCACGGAATGGGTGAAAACATTTGTAAACCACGTATCTATCCATAGGTTTGGACTCTGAATAGATGAACAATACTTACTACTCAATGAGAGAAAGACAATAACAGACAACCCAATTCAGAAAGCAGGGTCAGGATTTGAATAGACATTTCTCAAAGAATACACAGATGGTCAACTGCACTTGGAAAGATGCTTAGTACCAGCACTGTTCAGGAAACGCAAGTCAAAATCACAAGGTACCACATCATACCCACTAGGGTATTTTAGGGTAGCTAAAATAAAAAGGCAGACAATAATAGCTCAGCAGTTGCTCAAAAGGTTAAATGTAAAGTCACCATATGATCTATCAATCTACTCCTAGGTAAATATCCCCAAGACATATCTAAAGCATATGTCTACACAAAATCTTGCCATACTAGCATTACTCATAGTAGGCGAGTACTGAGACAACCCAAGAGCCCATGAAGCTGACAAAGAAACAAAACATGGAATAGCCAGACAATGAAACATCATTTGTCAATAAAAAAATAAAAGTAGAGATACTTATTACAGCATGGATGAACCTTGAAAGCATGCTGAGTAGTACCAGTCAGCCACATATATATTGAATAATTTGTATAAAATATTCTGGATAGATCTTAGTGCCTTCATCCGGTAGCTGATGGAAGCAGATACAGACACTCACAGCTAAACACTGAGCTGAACTCTGTAATCCAATTGCAGAGAGGAAGGGGTGATGAAACCCTGATCTGAACAAGGTTGCTCATGGACACCAGACTTATAGCTGGGAAACCAGCATAGGGCTGTTCCAGACCCCCTGAAGGAGGAGGTCAGTTTGGAGGTCTGGACAATCTATAGGGCCACTGGT
The DNA here is from genome assembly GCF_003668045.3 of Cricetulus griseus. Lineage (NCBI taxonomy): Eukaryota > Metazoa > Chordata > Mammalia > Rodentia > Cricetidae > Cricetulus > Cricetulus griseus. The sequence goes on along the minus strand of NW_023276806.1, from coordinate 14,850,728 downwards.
AGTGGATCAGTATTTACCCTAGTACACAAGTGAACTGTGGGAGTCCTCTCCTCATAGAGGGATACTCTGTCAGCCTAGACACACTGGGGAGGATCTAGACCCTGCTCCAAATGATATGACAGACTTTGAAGACCCCTCAAAGAAGGCCTCACCCTCCCTGGGGAGCAGACAGGGTTGGGATTGGAGGGTCAGTGGTGGGCAGGGGAGGAGGGGAGGGAGAGGGAACTGGGATTGACATGTAAAAGAAATTTCTAATTTAAATTTGAAAAAACAGAAAAAATATTCTGGATAGGCAAATCTATATGAAGACAGGTGGTTTCCAGTGGCTAGTGGGAAGAAGGAAAATAGACAGGAAGTATCTGCAGATGGGTAGGGGTTTGTATGTGTGGGGGAATTTTCCAGTGAGCCCTATACTTACATGAAAAGCCATGCATTATATTAAAGGGGTCAACTTTTGATATGCGAATTGTATCTCAGCGAGGGCTTTATAAAAGAGCTAAAATTATCACTCACATTCTAAGATTGTATGCTAAAGCATACAGCAAACACTCTCTACTACGGTAGGCACATCAGCTATGGCAGCATTGTTCTATCTCTGTGTTCTGTTCAGATCCACTGCATTTTTAGCTTTCCACACTCCATGAGCTTCTTGGAGATGGGCAAAGGGACTTATAAATCCTGGTCATCACCCTTGAGGTCTTGGTTGACCTGAATTATTCCATATAGTTCAGAACTATAATAAACAAATCTTCAGAAATGAATCAATCCAAACTCGGCAACTAGAAAATGTCAACCCTAATCAAGAGCAAGTATTTAAAATTATTTCTATTCTGAATCACAACTCTCTTCCTTTTCTAGCTTCTATGAATAACCTTCTCAAAGCCCTTCTTGGGCTTCACTCATTGCCTGGTCCCAAAGCAAGGACACACACAAGCTTATGTCTGGGTTATAGCAATGTCTGTTTGTAAACAAAAATTCAATTACAATTTTAATAATCTATTACTGCTTAAAAATGTAACTTAATAGCTTGTTTAAAGTGGTTTTGTGTGTTTCTTACAGTGTGGTAGGTCTCAAATTAGCTAAAATATAGTAGAAGGGCTCAATGGTGTTTCTGATGCTTCTAATGTCTTCTGCTGGACAAAGACATTTAAGATGGCCTCTTCACTTCTGTGTCTGATACTTCAGGGGGAGTGGCTCAAAGCATTGGGCAGAAAAGTAAAATAACCCATCTGTAGTCCTGTGTGCAGCACCTCAGTTTACAGTGATGCCTGGAACCTGCAATTATCCTTCATAGAGCCCCAGAATCTCTTTCTCTCCACAAGGTCTCTCTGTGTGGCCTACAGGTCAGGTCAGATTTTTATATCGCAGCTCATGGCTCAAAAAGGCAAAAGGCAAAGGCTGCTAAGTTATCATTAAGGCTCCAGCCAGAACAATCCCATTTCTGCCACATTCTGCTGAGCAAAGCAAGGAAGAGAGAGCCTAGATTCCAGGGGACATGGCTACCCAGAGGAGTGAGCAGTTGAAGGGGTGACCCCACACCTGTGGACCGCACCTAATGGTACGCTTCCATATAACCAACCCAGGCAGAAAGGAAGGCAGTTACACTTGCAATTCTTTGACTCATCCTCAACCAACTAGCTCCAGGACAGATGTGTCATGACATAGTGACTCTGCCACATGCTGGCTCGGAGGCTTCCACATTGACATAGGTCCACCTCATAGGTCTCCCTGCCGTTACTGCTAATTCGCACTTACCCTTCAAAGACTCAAGGGAACCATTTATGTTTCATTTAGTTCCTTCACTCCTCCCATTCCTGGAACCTTTGTTGAAAGTGTTTCCAACTACCACAGCTGTTTGCTGTTAACGGTAGTTCCAGTTTTCTGATAGGCCAACTGTTTGCAACAACAACAACCAAAATAAAGAACAGAGACACCATCATACCTGTAGCCATAGACAGGGGCATTTGTATTTTCATCTGCTTTGGAATAATTCCAGGACAAGATGTAAGGGATTGACGAACTTACCTAGCAGAGGCATCAGCAGAGAATGTGTGGGAAGGACTAGGGATCCAGTGAACCCTGAAACCGTACGCCAAATGTTGGGGACTTGAGCATTTTTCTGAGGAAGGAAACCCACTAGTTTTAATACGATGGTTGAAAAGAATTCAGAAAAGGTGAGAATTGCTCCCTCTGTAGAACCACAGGATATACTATGCCAACATTGTTCCAACCTAGTATTTATTGTCTTAAGCCACATCTTCTGATGGACCCTTGATAATTCCCATGTCAAATGAAAGAGTGACACTGCCCCGTTTCCTCCAGGCCACCTCTTGTCCTCTTCTTTCTTTCAAGGTAACTTACCACTGAAACTCATATACATAGACTACTAATTTTTAGTGTTCAAACCATATCTGAGGGCACAATATTACCTATTTCTCACACTGACAGACTAGCAATAGACAGGATTTTGCAACTGAGAGAAATTTCTGACCTTATGACCTCCTCTGAGATGACAATAGATTATATCCTGGTGCATGTTTCCAAGTACCTTTTGTGTACTTGGAGGTGTGCTTTCCCGTCGGCAACTGCAGGAAAACATTTAGTTAAATATACACTAGACATGGATACTTATTGGTTGGCTGAGATTTGTTTTTTGAGACAGAGGCTCAATTGTGTGACTCAGGGTGACCTTCAACTTGTAGCAGTCCTCCTGCCTCAGCCCTCCAAACGCTAAAACCACAGGCACCATACCCGCTTCAGTAGTATATTGTTATTAAATTCTCCTAGAAACACCATGCACAAAAATACAAACATTCTCCCATTTTGTGTTATTTTTAAGTTCCTATTGATCATCATATGTGTAAAATAGGAAGAGAGAAGAAAAAGACTCTGGGGTCCCAGTACCTCAAAGAAGTGGAAGTTCTCTATATGGACACAACCACCAACCGTTACCAACCTCTATTACCAATTCTTTTTTTTTAATTTTTATGTATTTATATCTTGTGTATGAGTGATCTACATGTATAAATGTAGAAGAGGGTATCATATCCTATTGTAGATGGTTGTGAGCCACCATGTGGTTGCTGAAATTGAACTCAGAACCTCTGGAAGAGCAGCCGGTGCTCTTAACCGTTAAGCCATCACTCCAGTCCCCTAAATATAATGCCTAATTTTATTAGGCATTGAATCAATAGCACAGTGAAGCTCAGGGTAGATTCAAAGAGAAATAAAATAGAATTTTCTTCATGCCAGGTTGGCTATGGTATTATGGGAAAGACAAATAAAAACAAAAGAAGCGATGGAAAAATCCGACTGGTGGTTGAACCATCTCAAGGAGAAAGGAAGAATATGGGTTTATCAGTCCTCTCAATTGCCTGCAATTCCTGGTATAACTCTCCACTCTTGATATCTTTTCCCAGTCTCTACCCTAAATGAAAGCAAGAGAGTAATGGTGAAAGTGGGGGAGGCTCCAAGACTTCATTCTAGCTTCCTGTGTCCCGCCCCTTCCTTCCAAACACTTGTTTTCCTTATTCTCTTCCTAAGCTGGTTTTCTCTACTCCTTCCCCTTCTTTCTCTTCCTCTTCCTTCCCTTCCCCCTTTCCCCCCTCCCCCTTGTCCAGCACTTCATCTCACAGTCAACCTTTCACCCAAAGAATATGTGTTGAGAACCTCAACTGTCCAAGGTCTTTGTAGGTTGGTTGGTCCTAAAGATGCAATGCCCTAAACAAAAGTGAAAACGTGTGTGCCAGACTCTCAGCCTCTTTGGAATCTATCTTATCTTCACGTGCTATTCCATTTTTATTCCTCCAACTTTCTCTCTTCTGACTATTTTTGATTCTATCTCAAGCACTGTTAGAGACTTCCTATGAAAGGAAATTAACTGTAATGGAACAGGGACATTAAAAGCCTCAGTTTCGTTGTTGAACTCATGAGGGTTCACTTTGGGTTTTGAATTTTGAGAACTGTTATAAGAAATGATTTTTTCTAATCAGAATATTTTAACCCTTGCCCTCTCTAGCTCTTCAGATTCTGTGTTTTAATCTTCAGGCTCTGAGAGTCTTTCATAAGCTCCAGTTGATGCCAGGTTGTGAAGGACTGTCTTTCTAAACTCTTAAGGTAAGTCCACTCAAGGAAGCAACTGGTACCCACACTTCTGTAGAGGCAAGTCTGGGTGCATCTCACGGACAGGGCATTTCAGACAATGCATGTACTCTGCTATGGCCCAACTAAAGCACAGACATCAGAACCATCCACACTATGTATGTCATCTTCCAGCACACTGAAATGTGGCACCTCCATGCTTGCTATGTGAGCTGACTGCTGGCAAGACTGGAAAACACTACAGCAAGACAAAGGTTAGCAGTGTGGAGCTACACTGCAGTGGAGAGCCCACCTATTAGAACTGGGAATAAAACAACATGCTTTGCAAAGGTTGTTAGATCGCCCCCCCAACCATTCTCTAATTCTAGAAATGAAAAGATGAGTAATGGAGCTTGAAAAGATGGCTCAGGGAGCTTGAAAAGAGCACTTGCTGAACAAATATGAGGACATCAGTTCTGAGACCATCACCTAGGTAAAAAGCTGGTTGTGGCCACATCTGTAACCCTAGCACTATGGGAAGCAGAGACAGAAGGGCTGCTGGGGCTTGCTGGCCACCAGCCTAACTCTAGGTTCAGTGAGAGACCCCATCTCAAGGGAGTGGCACACAAATGATAGATCAGGACACGCACTGTCTTCCTCTGGATTCTGCACCTTGTCTAAACACCCCAACTCATGTGCACATATACAGAGGCATATGTGCATGCTCTAGAAAGTGCACACACACACACACACACACACACACACACACACACACACACACAAACATACACGCAGGTAGACACACCAACACACACATACACACACGGGTACATACACAAACACACACGCATACACACAGGTACATACACATACATATACAAACACACACATATACACACATACAGGTACACACACACATACATACACAGGTACACTCAAACACAGGTACACACACACAAACACACAGGCACACACACAAACACACAGATACACACACACAGGCACACACACACACACACACACACACACACACACACACACACAGGTACACCCAAACACAGGTACACACACACAAACACACATGCATATACACACAAGTACACACACAAACACACACAGGTACACATACAAACACACATACATACACATAATAATAATAATAGTGAGCATTTTTAACTTACAAAACTGTCATATATTTCCAGTGTTTCATGTGAAATCCAAGATGACAAAGGGATGAGAAGGAAGGAAGGAAGGAAGGAAGGAAGGAAGGATGGAAGGAAGGAAGGAAGGGGGAGGAAGGGAGGGAGGGAAGGAGGAAGGGAGAGAAAAAAGAGAGGAAGGGAGTATGTGAAGGTGTGGTTTAAAACTGTCTCTGGCTAAGGATGTAATCCAACCAGATATGCCAAATGAGCCCACAATGTACAAACCCCACAGCCTGCTCCCTAAAAGGTGGTGAGACACTCTTTTCCAGGTTTTAGTGCCAGTTAGCAGATCAGAAGGTAGCACCACTCTTTGACATTATCCAGGGAGATTTTTCTTTGATTAATAAACTTGGTCAATAAAGAATTATCTACTGCATGGGGATCAGTAAACAAGGTATTTTTAGGAAACCATGCATGGATGGTAACTGAAACATGCAAATTTTGGTTCCCACTTTGGCATTGGCAACAGGGTGATCTCTTGGAATTCATTTCACTTTCCTGGGTTTTAGTTTCCTTTTGTTTCAAACGATGATATTTGGGCTCTCAGCTTACTCCCAGCTCTGATTAACTGTGATTGTATTCCATGGACTCTAATTCGATAGTCACTTCTCTTGGTCATCATCCAACAGCTGTCTTCCTGTGAGAAACCAGCCACTCTATGCATTTGTATCAAGTTGTATTATTTCTTCAGGAAGATTAGCTACCCAGCCCTGATGTCCTCCTTTGTTCCAGAAAAATCTATAGACAGAACTAGACCACAGAGAAAAGTAGAGCTAAAAATGATTTATGTAACTTTCTGATTTGGGAGTGTAATGAGACTCAGACCAACTAAATCCAAAGGGGAAAATAAATATAATTAATTTTATAAGGAGGATTATATAATTACAATATTAATTCTTAGTTTTTCCTTTAATTATGCTTTAAAATAGTCACTCCACATTGTGAACCCAAAACAAATACTGGGAGTAACCACCCCTTCAGGCAGTTGTGTGTGGTGGAATGACTAGAAGAAAATTAAGATGTGTTCCCTTCTGGTCCCCAATGGATGTGGGAAGCTAATAACATGCATGTTTTCTCTCTCTCTATTAGTCAAAGTTCATTGCTACAAACAAATTACCACAATCTTACAATGTCATATATTTATTACCACACAGGTTGGATAAACAGGGTCCTCTTCTGGGAGTCTCCTAAGGGGGCAGAACGAATCTGCCTTGTCAACTGGAGGGTGACTAGAAAAGCATCCACTCCCCAACTTATTCTGGTTGTTGGCAGTTTCATTCAGTTGTGATTATTGAGGGTCCTGGCTTCCAATGACTGGTCCCTCTGCTTCACTGGGCATCACTCACAGTCCCTTTACACACTAGTTTTCCCAACAATGCCACGTCATGAAGATAGCAAAGGAGTCTTTAGAATAAGTCCAATGGCAATATAGAGCCTTGTATAACATAATCACAAGAGTGATGGAGTAACATTGCCTATGCTCATCATCTTCTCCTGGCTAGCCTCAACTGCCATTCCCATCCACGGTTAAGGGATTACACAAGGACATACGCCTGATGAGGCTGGTATCATAAGCATCACCTTAAACTCTATCTGCCACCAACAGAGAGTAAAGAATTCCTGCTCTTTGCCTCATTCTCTAAAAAGGGACTGCCTTGCAGGGGACCGTGATGACCAGGAGGCCTATATGTGATAGCCACACTGGAGTCAAGTCACGCACAGGCTTAAGGCCGCCAATGATTTGTTAGAGTCTCCATTGCTGTATGGAACACACTTAGGATTGCTGTGTAGAAGGAACTAGAAAGTGACTATGGACAACAGAATCATCGCGTTCTGGCCTGTGGCCAAGAGCAGCCAAGGCCAGAAAGAACATGGCAGTCACAGGCAGAACTCAGAAGGTGAGATGGAACCCATTGGGCCCAAGGAGAGACTCATCATGACCTTAGCAAGCTGGGGAAGACGAGGTCTCACATTTCCAGCCACAGAAGCCAGCTGGGTAAGCATGAGCGGAACAGGCAAAGGAAATGATCCAGAAAGCCAGTAAGGACCCCATGAGGCCTGCCTCAAGACCTTCAGGGCTATTCCCCACTTCAATGGGGACAACAGCAAACTCACCTATCCATCATTTTTAGAGGGAGAAATCTGGAAACCTGAGCAGTTACCTGAAAAGGACTCTTTGAAAGTACAAGGAGACTGGCATATTGCTAATTGGCTCATTTAAAGTTCACATTCGTTTCCCTGCTACCCCAGGGCTGTAGAATCTTGAAGAAAATTCAATCAGTTATAGAGAAATAAAGGAACTACATTTCCTTCACGCAATTGGATTGTGTGAGTAAATCTGTAATCTTGCTACACCTGCAATGTAACAGACACTATATACATATGTTTTCATAGAATTCTCCCCCAGTCCTATGAGGTAAGTGTTATTATATTCCCATTTTACAAATGAAGTTGAAACTCTGAGGGGTTATGTAATTTGTGTGAGGTCACACAGCTGCTAAGTGGTAAACTTTGTTTAGAGGCCAGAATTGTCTGACTTGTGGCCTTGGTCACTGTGCCTATGTATTAGAGAAGTCTTGCTTCTACAACAAGCGCTTGTCTAATCTCAATGGCCTGGCATAAGGTTCATGGCATATTGCTTCTTTCATAGCCAGGATAAGTGGGTGGGAGAAACTCTACTTGAGAGTACCATTTGGAACCCAGCACTCTCCCATCCTTCAGTTCAACCCCCTGTCCAGGGTATCCTATGGTTCAGGCCTAGAGGTGGTATGTGCCCACTCCTGCCAATATCTACCTGCACACCTTAGGGGCAAACTCCCTCCTACCTGCAAAGGTACCTAAAAGACAAAGGAATGGGATATGAAAGTCATATAGATCTCCTTACCCCAGCTCCATCCACACATAACCAAAGGGACATACGTTTCCATCTCCTTCTATGGAGAAGTCAAATTTTCCTTTACATATGAAGGTCAAAATCATTTCTTTTAAAATCTAGCCTAATAATGAAATAGTGAAGAGATGCATATAGCCAGAAAAGCTTCAGCTTGGCTTTAAGGGACTCTGCAATTTGCTACAAGTCACCTGTGATCTAGTGTGGTGTCACACAAAGGAAAGCCATGTGTGCCTGACTTGGGATAGACTAGATCATGAACTATCCATGCTTTCTAATATCCTTCAAGGTTTAATGGGAGGGTGGCTTTCAGGACCACGAGTCATGGCAAGTAAAGCAAAGGAAACCGGAAGGAAAGTGATGCCTAGTGCTTACATCAATCTCAGGAGCTCTGTCTTGATCTCCCATCTGTACTGACTGAGCACATAAAAGGTGAAAAAAATGGTGCTGGAAATGAATGAGCCAGTGGTAGAAACCATGCATTTGCTTAGGCACCATATATAATACATCTCTGCCCATCGCTGTGACCTCCCAAAGGATGGAGACACCTTTGGGCAGATGACAGTGGCCAACTCAGTCTATCATCCTCAAAGGACATTCAAAGAGTGAAAAAAAGCATGAGCATTAGAAGCAGACAGACCAGAGGTCAAAATATGAATCTTGTCAGGTAGGTACAGTAGGCTCCTGGCCTTGCACTATAAAGGACATGGAAGGCCACAGGTTTAAAGAGGAGACAATCATTACAGCAATTAATCAATGATGACAGAAATTAGACTGTCCCTAGGTCCTGCCCCTTGCCAGCTGAGTCACCCTAAGCAAGTCATCTAACCTCATTGCTCCTTCAGTCTCTCGAGTGTAAAAAGGGTTTTGTAATACTACTCACCTTGTAAGCCCTTTGTGAGGATCAAAGCAATATCTGCAAAGCATTTAGCATATGCTTGATTCTTACGGTAGATGTACAATGACTCCAACTGTTAAAACTAATAATAAAGTCCCAAACATCAATCCAGCCACATGGCAGCCCTCTAAAGAGCTGTGATAACTTTAACACAATGTCTCTGAGGAAAAAAAAAAGCCAAAAGAAGGAGAAGAAAAAAGGAAGAGGCTGTACTGGTAAAGTGATAGTAAGTAGAAAAGTTACATTGGGAAAAAGACAATGTGTATACATTGTTCACAGACTTGAGGCCAATTCTCTTAGATGTAGGGTGGCAGCAGCCAGGAGGAAAGGCCCAGCAGCCTGGAGTGACTCCGTGAAAATGAATCTATTCTCAAAGTAGGGTGCTGTCTTTAGCCAGGTGCCTGAGAGTGCACAAGGGATCCAGCAGCCAATGACAGTCTGAGTCACTATGTCTACTAGACAAAGTCACACCCTCCAGTGAGGGTGACCATCCATTCTGGGAAGGATTTGAGCAGCCACAGACACAAAGACAGTAGAGAAAGAGTCTGGCAAGATAACCCAGTGGGTAGAGAGAGGTATTTGTGCTCAGCTGTGATGATCTGAGTGCAATTCTGGCATCACAAGGCAGGAAAGAACTGACTCCCAAGGGAGTTGCCTTCTGACTTCCACCTGCACCCCTGTACCCTAACACCACCATCCAAAAAAGAAAAAGTTAGTAAAATAAAACTAAGAAAGCTGAGAAACCAAGAAGTAGGCTACCTCTCTAGTAGGCCTTTAGTTTTTTGAGCAGGCATCCTCCTATCATTTAACAAGCAAGTGTGCAGTACCCAGGTGTGCACAGCTTTGCATTAAATAAAAGATAAAGAGAGCAGGCTGCAGGCACCTCCTGTCTCTGACACCTAGGATCCAATGATATCAGAGAATCCTTTTCCTAGGCAGGCCCCCAGGCATTAAGTTCAGACAGCATCTTCACAATCTCACGTTTTATTTTAATAATCTAAAAGCCAATTCCCTCAATTATCCATCAGAAGCAGAAAAAAGAAAAGATCTCTCAAATAAATAATTTAAATCTTAGACATGGAGCAATTTGGAAAAGCGTTCTCACTTAAGTAATTTTGTTCTGTACCTTTTGACACCAGTGGATTTCATGAAACACATGTTTGTCTGATCTGCAACATAATTTCCAAAACAACCTATCAAAGAGAGAAATCAGGGCTTCATGGTGGCAGCCAATATCCCCTTCTAAATCAGAACAGGAAGTGGTAGAGCAAAAACAAGTTTGCAACCAAGTCTGTCTCCAAGACATAAATAAATGTTCCTTGTGGATGAGTGGGCAAGAAGTAGGTGCTAAGTCGAAAGAATTCTATCAGATATCAGATGCACTGTCTACCCGCAAACACTTGAAACACAACAGTCTTGACAAAGTCATCGAGATTCAATGTCAATCTACCAATTGTGATTATCACATCAGATGTTGTAATGGTTAATACTGTCAACTTGACAGGATCTGGAATCACCTAGGAGCAGAGCATCCTGGCACCACTGTGAGGGATTATCAAAACTAAACTAGCCTCTGGCTATGCCTGCAAGGGAGTATCCTGTTAGGCTAACTAACTGAGGTGCGTAACACGTAACACGGTTCCCTGGACTTAGGTCCTGGGCGACACAAACAGGAGAAAGCGAGTTGAGCACCAGCATTCATTGTTCTCTGCTTCCTGACTGTGGATATAATGTAACCAGCTGCCTCCAGCTCCCTCAACCTGTCTTCCACCTCAACTGAGGATATAATGTAACCAGCTGCATCAAGTTCTTTCAACCTGTGGTCTAGGTCCTCAGAATGTCTTTCGCCTCAACTGAGGATATAATGTAACCAATTGCATCAAGGTCTCTCAACCTGTGGTCTAGACCCTCAGAATGTCTTTCGCCTCAACTGTGGTTATAATGTAACCAGTTGCCTCAAGCTCTCTGAACCTTTTTCCATGCCGCAATGGTCTAGATGCTCAGAATGTGAGCCCAAAGGAGTCTTTCCCTTTCTGGTTTGCTTTCATCAGTGTTTTAGCAAAGCAACAGAAAAGGTGACCATGTCAGATGTGAACTGGCCTTATACAGTAGCTGTAGAGAACTTGTCAGTAATGGGTGTGTCACGTGTATATGTAAGAAGGTGAGCTCGGATCCCAACCTTCATTTCTTACCTGAGACCCTAAATCTCTGTGCCTCACTAACCTATGACTTAGGAATAATGTCCCTCATCTCACACTTGTTTCTATGTACAAAATGTTAGTCAGTTCCCCTCTGAATCCTCAGTTTGGCTGAGTCTAACCTTTAGGTTCCTTCTCTGAACTTGCAGAATCCTGTTTGAACAAGAATCCTAAGTGACTTTAACAAAATCCCTACCTTCACTATATGAGCACCCAGGGCTGGACAACCCATCAAGCTGGTTCAGCCACAAACTCACTTTTTCTGATCCTCCTGCCTAAATCACTTCCTAATATCTACCCTGTATCACATATAAATCTTGACCTGCCCTTGTCAGACCCCTCTCACTGGTCCCTCTGTCAGACCCCTCTCACTGGTCCTTGTGCCTTTGTCACTTCTTGTGAATAAAGTCTGTCTAAATAGTTTTAATGTTGAGCTGAGAGCAAATGAATGACCTATAGAATTTAGTGCAGCATCTGACATATAGTCAACTCTCATTATCTTAGTTATCATCATCATCACCACCATCTCCTTGCTTGACAATGGAGTGTGGTTTGTTTTAAAGAAATGCTATTATCTCCTTGACACTACTTTCAGACTCTTAACAGAGGCAGAAAAATAGGGATGATATCAACAATTGTTTCTAGGGCATCATGAGCATCAAATGAATCTACACTCACTTGTGAGCATCGGCGTCATTAGAGTAAGAAGCTTCTCTCTCGCTTCAGGACTCTAATCTCTAAACAGAGCACCCCTATGAGTCTCTCAGAACTAACACTTTTAAAAGAACTGAGAGTCTCCTGCCACTTCGCTGATAAAACAACCGAGTCACATTTCACTAATAGCAGGCACAAGGTTCCTCAGAGCCTTGTCCTGCTAACTAGACCCTAAATACTTTATCCTGTTTTAATTTCCAAGCATACTGAAGGCCCAGGCCTTTTAAATGTTCCACTGGAATGTTAATTATGGGAAATTCCAGAATCCGTGGCTTAGAGACCAGTTCCCATTTCCCCTGTTGCTTGGCACTGGGATCCCTCTTGCCTGGCCTTCAGAACACCAACTCACTTTCCAAAGCCAGATGGCAATGCAGCCAGGCCCTGCTGCTTTGGGCCCTCCTCACCCTGCCAGCCTTGTAGCTCCATCCTCTGGCACTGGTCTCCAGTTCCTACGCACCCTCACAGGCTCTCCAAGGTGGCACCAGAGAAAGCCTTCCTTTATACAACTTCCAGAAACACATTCTGAACCTCTTGCTGCACCTGAGCTACTACTAACTAGGAGGTGATGCAGGTCCACTTGCTATGCCCCAGACCAAATACCGCCCACTCATTTAAAGGAAAGCATTTCTTCATGTGCCCACACTTCACTTTTCCTTTGCTTGTGGCAGTGACCTTTTGCAGTTTGCAAGGGAATAGCTTCCAGTTGGTTGATTCCATCATTAGCACAACAGGCTGATACAGGATGCTGCCTCAGGGATCACAAAGTCCATGCTTCCTGGAGACAGCCATGACCATGTGGACTGGGTCCCTGACATGCCTGCTCTGCAACCTGCGTTCCTGACCTGATAGGTTTGCAGTATTCACAGAGAGGCCAGATTCACTCCACAGTGGGCATAAGGGAGTCCCAAATGTCTGCTCAGTAATAGGAAGCTTTGGGAAGACTGGGGTAGTTGACATTCATAAATGAATGGAGTAGTTGACATTCAAAGGGAGTAGTTTAGAAGAAAGGATCCTTAAACTCCCATAATAGGAGGCTGGGGGTGGCTTAGTGGGCAAAGTGCTTTCTGTGCAAGAATGAGGACCCAAGTCCCAACCCTCAGCATCCAAGTAGAAGTCAGACTTAGCAGTGCATCTGTAATCCCCAACACAGGACTAGGCTGGACTGGGCTGGGCTGGGAGACAGTGAATATGCCTGGACTCCCCTACCAGCCAGGCTAGATAAAGCGGTGAGCTCCAAGTTCCATGAGAAGCCCTGACTCAAAACACATGGTGGAGTGTGTTGAGGAAGACACTGGATATAAACCTCTGACCCTCACACAAACATTCTCTCTCTCTCTCTCTCTCTCTCTCTCTCTCTCTCTCTCTCTCACACACACACACACACACACACACACACACACACACACACATTCCTCTAGGCAAAGGGTTCTGTGTCTGAAAGCTAATCTTGCAGAGTGGTGCCATTTTAAAAGACAATGGCACTAGATAATCCTAATGGGTAGATCAATGGGATGAAAGTGTCAGTCAGATCATCCTCATCCTCATCCTCAAGAGTGAAGGGAGGATGAAGAGACAGATGGGTTCATAGCTCTGGTCCTGAATGAGTCAAGTGACTTGTGTCCTGTATTATCATGAACATGTGTGAGTTAGAATATGCCTTCAGTTTACCTGCATTTTGCAAGGGAAAGAAAATGGAGACCTTTGGGAATCAAATGATTTGCTTTAAGTGATAGCTACATATACACAGGGAAAGGCTAAAACAGTTGGCCCTCAGCAACTGCCTGGATCCTTTGCTGATTCCACATCACTCTGCTTGCTCTGTCTCACAGTTCTGAGCACTGGCCTGGGATGCTCAGGTGGGTGTGCCTTCACTCCTGCATAAAACTAGTCTTTTTGGTGAGGAAAAATGAATATTACTAGGACACCAGCCAGAGTCCCAGAAACTTTCATCTTTCCCCCCCTGCTTCCAAGATTCAACTCCCTAAGAGTCAAGCAATCTGCCTAGTGTACCAGAAAACCAAGTCCATTTTTATTGGGAGCTATTTGAGGCGTATCAGCAGCATGCCAGACACTGTTCCATGGTCCCCCAGAGTCTCCCTCCTCACTTCAGACTGATTTATGCTAAAAACAATTATACACCCTGGAGCTTTACTCCTGGAGCCAGCAAAGGGGCACCCTGAGGGGTCCTGTGAGAACTGATAATGTTTGAACAGTATTTTTGTGGATCTTTAATGGGCAGCATCCCAGACCAACTCCAAGGCAAACTGGTTTTGAGTGTGTTTATAAGCAATGGGTCAGGATTGATGGAGGCTTCTACATACCACGGGAAGAGGGGCTGGCACAGCCCTGCGTGTTCTCGGAACTCCAAGGTTAACTGGAGTTCATCTCCCATTCAGAATGCTCTGTGGTCCCCCTGGAGTACACAAGGCTGTGGCCCTTACTGCAACAGCCTTGAGGCCACTCTAGTTAGCCCGTGTTTCTGCTCCCACAGTCAGAAATGTGATATTATACAAATCTGAGCAGGGTTAGGAGTGCAGGAGTATGAGCATTGTGGAAAGCCACAGGGAAAATGGTAGAAAACTCACTGTGGCCATTATCTGAAAGATCCATTTATGACTTAGTTCTTAAGTTTCGAATCTGACTATGTGTTGGGCAGTTGCTGTGTCTGTCTATCTCCTCATTACTATACTAAACAGTTATGTAATCTTACTTGGAATTAGCAGGAGGATTGATACTAAACTCTATTCGTGCAAACACAGATAACCTTGCTTAAAGCTATGGCAGAAAGATGCCACCTCGAAGTGAGTGAGATTCCCATCAGTGAAGCAGATGAAGTGTGTGTAAAAACCCTGAGATTATAATTATATTAACTATCCTCTCTCTCTCTCTCTCTCTCTCTCTCTCTCTCTTTCTCACTCTCTCTCTCTCTCTCCTGTGTGTGTGTGTGTGTGTGTGTGTGTGTGTGTGTGTGTGTGTGTGTGTGTATTTTCAACTTGACACCTGCTAGAATCATTTGGGAATATAAAACCAAAACCTTAGTTGAGAAACTGCTCTCACCAGATTGACCTATGGGTAATTTTCCTGAATAATGATTGATGTGACAGGGTCCAGCACACTGTGGGTAGCACCACCCCTCAGCTGGTGGTCCTGGGTTATATAAGAATGTAGGCTGCCAGGCAGCATGGGTGCACGCCTTTAATCCTAGCACTAGAAGGCAGAGGCAGGCTGATCTCTGAGTTTGAGGCCGGCCTGATCTACAGAGTGAGTTCCAGGACAGCCAGGACTACACAGAGAAACCCTGTCTTGAAAAATAACAACAAAAAGAACATAGGCTGTTCTGTGTGTGTGTGTGTGTGTGTGTGTGTGTGTGTGTGTGTGTGTGTGTGTGTGTGTGTGTGTATTGTCATGGAGAGCGAGTCACTAAGCAGTGTTCTTCCATGGCTTCTGTTCAGTTCCCACCTCCAGGTTCCTGCCTGCAGTTCCTACCCTGACCTCCTCCCAGGATGGACTGTGATGTGGAATTGTAAGCTGAAATAGACACTTTCCTCCCCAAGTTGCTTTTGGTCATGGTGTTTATAACAATGATAGAAACCTAACTAAGATGTTGATCTGAGACTACAACTATATTAATTATCTCTCTCCTTGAAGACCAGGATTGAGAATGTAAAAAAAAAGAAAAGAAAAGAAAAGAAAAGAAAATATTAAAAGTTCATCTCTTTTATTAAGTTCAGTTAATATAAACATAATTTTAAATGGACAAAATTAATAAAATATTACAAAAAGACAAATCCAAGCCAGGCATGATAGTGCACACCTATAATCCTGGCTCTCAGAAGGATGAGGCAGGAGGGTCTCAAGTTCAAGGCAGCCTGGGCTGCACTGTAAGACCCTATGACACACACCAAAGCTAGTGTGCCAACTCTGCGTCCTTACTCCAAACCTCCTCCTCATTATAATCACATAATTTCAGACAATGTTATACAACCTAATGAAATAGTATTCAGCACAACAACAACAAAAAAGAAAAAACTGTCCTGTGAAAACTAAGTGGAATGGTTTGGAAGAATTAGTAAAGGCAGTTGCTAGAGAAGAATTGTAGGTTAGTGGCTGTTGGCAATGGAACTCTAACGGACTGGGTGAAATTGTAAAGTTCTGCATTCTGATTGTCTTGGGATTGGCTTTAAGACTGCTTCAGAGGCTAAAGGTCCCAAGCTGGAAATGATAAGTATTGAGTCTGGGTGTGGTTTATGCAAATGATAAGGAACTCGAGAGTGTGCTATTACTCAAGGAAGCCTAAGCTCTAACCAATAATATTACACAGAGCCAATGAATGAGATTTACTGATGTTTAAAAAAAAAAAAACTGGTTAAAAAGGCAAATTATCTGATTCTGCTATTTACTCAACTTCTTTTGTTTTGTTTCCAAGTTATCGATAACTAGTCTGAAGATGAGGCTTTTACTACACTGGGAGATGAGTTTTCCTAACCCGAGTATGAATTAGACAGAAGAGTATGCCACTAACCTGAAGGTTTCATTTTCCTTTTCTTCCTACGGAGTTTTCATCTCTTCATCTGCTCCCTTACTGAGATCACTAATATTCTTGAGCTACCCAGGAAAGGCATTGTGCCAAGGATGTGGTAGATGGTGGTACCTCTTGCCCAGGAAGCACCTTCTGAGAGCCCCAGCCCAGCCTCATCTCCTACTTTGCCCTCCATGTACCAGCATAACCACATCCAAACCCTTCCTCACTTCTCTGCCTCACGCTATTGGGTCCCATTTGACTTTGTCTCTGTTCTTCTCTTCCTGGAGCCTTCTACCCTGTCCTAATTCTTCCCGATCTGTGGCTATTTCTGACAATGAGTCTGTCCTATCACCAAAACCCATCTTCATCTCATTCTCCTTCGTAATATTGCTTTTTGCTCTTTTGTGGAATTACTCATTTGCTAACTTTTATTAAAGATTACTATTTTCTTAGAGTAAACCTTTACCCTAAGTTTCAAGCTCTGCCGGTTGATCACTGTATTAATCGGCTTTCTGTCACCGTGACAAGTGTCTGAGAGGTTTGTTTTGGCTCTGTTTCAGAGGTCTCCATCCATTGCTGGTCGGAGCCATTGTTTCTGTGCCTGTGATGAGGCAGAGCATCAAAGCAGAAAGGCGTGGAAGGACAGAGCAGCCAGTAAGTGGGGAAGGTGGGCAGAAGGAGACTAGCACAAGGCAGCCTCCAAAGGCATCCTGCAAGCGTCCCCTTCATCCACGTCAGCACTGTTTTCACTTCTACCACCACCCAGTAGTCTTTTCCAACTTCAGATCCATCAATGGACTCGACCACAGAACAGAGCAGAGCCATCATGGCCTATTCATCTCTAGAATCGTCCTACAATCTACCTAGACATTCACTCTACTCATTTCCTGGGCATCTCAAGCCAATCAGTCTAGCAATCAATGTTAGCCATCACAATGGCTGACACTTTAATTTTATCATCCCTGTGTTAGTTCTATTCTATTGCTATGAAGAGATACCATGACCAAGGCAACTCTTATAAGAAGAAGGATTTAATCAGGGGCTTACAGTTCCAGAGATTTAGTCCATTATCAGCTTGGTGGGGAGCATGGCAGCATGCAGGCAGACAGTGGAGCAGCAGCTGAGAGTTTCACATCCTGATCCACAGGCAGCAAGGAGAGAGGAGTGGGCATGGCATGAGCTTTAGAAACCCCGAAGCCCACCCCCATGACACACTTCCTCCAACAAGACGTCACCTACTCCAGCAAGATCACATCTCCTGATGCTTGCACTCCTTTCAAACAGCTCCACTACCTCATGACCAAGCGTGCAAATATCTGAGTCTCATTCAGTCCACACAATCTCCATATTGCCTGGCCCAGGCCTATTCATCAATTCCACCTGCTGTTTTTGACTCCTAGAATACTCTGCATAAAGTCTAAGCCCATGAGATGACCAAGAAAAAAAAACATTGTTGATAGGTTATAAATGTGTTTCCTTGTCCCTAAGACTGACTTATCTGCCACCCAATAGCCCTCATCCAGCAGCTGGTGGAAGTAGAAGCCGACACCCACAACTAATAACTGAACTGAACTGGAATCCAGATGCAGAGAAGGACAAGTGAAGAGCAAAGGGGTCCAGGCCAGGCTGGTGAAACCACAGAAACAGCTGACCTGAACATCGGGGAACTCTTGCTTCCCAGACTGATAGCTGGGAAACCAGCAGGGGACTGATCCAGACCCCAGGAACGTGGGTTTCAGTGAGGAGACCTCGGAAATCTATGGGACCTCCTGTAGAAGATCAGTACTTATCCCTAGCATAGGTGTGGATTTTGGGAGACCATTCCACATAGAGGAATACTCCCTGAGCCAAGACACACAGTGGGTGGGCCTAGGCCCTATCCCAAAGGATACAATAGACTCTGATGACACCCTATGGAAGGCCTCACCATCCAGGGGGAGCAGAAAGAATGTGTGATAGGTAGGGTTTTAGTTGGGGAGGGGGTGGTAGGGGAGGACGGGAGGGAGAAGGGAACTGGGATTGTCATGTAAAACAATCTTGTTTCTAATTCAAATAAAAAAATATATAAACCCTGAAAAAAAAAGACTATGAATCAACTACTAGAATTTCAAATCACCATCTACATAATAGCTCGTGCTATGTGATGTAGTGAGCTCTGTGGGAAGGGTCACTCTTTGGAAATCTTATTTGATTAGAAAGCCTGCATTTTATGGAGATTTTCCTGCCTAGTGGAAAACATCTGGAAATAAAATGAAAGAAGTTAAAATTTTCTCATATTTCTAGAACTATCATTCTTTCAGAGATTATGTTTACTTTTTCACATGCCAGGGATGGAGCTCAGGGATTATGAAGCAAATGACCCCTTTTTGGAAATTTTAGAATACTGAAAATATTATTCTCCCAGCAGCATTACAAGGGTTGTAAATCTGACTCATTGTTACCCAGGCCACTGTAAACAAGATTGACCCAAGTGGTTACCAAAGATGACCACGATTTTAAATCATCATAGCCTTTAGCCCTCTGAACCAAATGCATTCACACAAACTCATGCCACATAATCATTCCTAAAGGAAACCACTGTTGCACAACCATGCTGTTAATGAGACTTGGTAGCCTAGCTTATAGACTGAGGATGTGTCTGTCACTTAGCAGGCCACTAATACACATCACGCCTAGGAGTATTTTAACCTGCCTTGTATGGACTTGCACGGTTATACTGAGGAAGATCCCTGGCTGACAGAGGGTCAGCATGCCAGGCTAACATCCACCTCTGCTCCCAGTGAGTGCCTGTGATTTCAACTGGCCCAGCCTTGTTTGCCTCCTTAGTAGGACTGTGGTAAGAAATATGAGAAAGTTCAGGGAAATGTCCTGAAGATTTCTAAGAATAGACTAGTGAATTCCTTACTCTGATCCATACTCACTGCCTGTAAAGCATTTGTACATTCAACTCATCTAAGTCTCTTAAGCTCCCTGTTAGAGCAGGAAAGCAAGTGGCATAGGATTGCCTGTCAGAAATGGCTAATGTTTCATCATTTTTAACTTCCAAGATGGATTATAGATTCTGCCATTATTGTCCCTGTTTTATAGATAGGAAAACCACAGAATCCAGCAGTTCTATATCCCAGGCTAGGATTCTATCAAAATGCCCATCAACAGAGAGTTGCCTAAACTGGAAAGGGCAAACACACCAAAACATGGGCAAAGTCTATGAGGAAACATTTCACAGAAGACATACAAATGACTAATAAAAGCTAAAAATGAAGAAGAGGAAAATCGACAGATTCATCAATAATGAAAGTATATAAATTAAAACAAAACAAAAAACAAGTGTTTCTCCACTACCCTCAGCAAACTAATGATGTGCGTTTGTGTGCACATGTGTGTGGGGGCATGTTTGGGGTTACCTATATACATGTGTGCACATACATACGGAGGCTAGAGAACAACCTTGAGAGTCATTCTTTAGGAGTTCTCCTCTTTGTTCTTTGAGACAGGGTCTCTTGTTGGCCTGGAGCTCACCCACGAGGCTATGCCAATGCCAGAAAACACTACGGATCCTCTCATCTCTTCACTAGTGCTAGGAATATAAGCATACGCTATCATGGCTGACTTTTCTAAATGGGATCTGGGCATTTAACTTTGGTCATGTTTCTAAGACAATTACTTTACTGGCTAAGCCACCTCTCCAGTGACAAACCGGCAATTTTAAAAGATCATCAGCTGGGGTGGGGGCTTATGATACTTGCTTGGAACTATAAAGCTGTGTTACCTCTGTAATTAGTCTGTTCTACATACATTCAATCACATAATGACAAGCACTGAGGAGGCCCTGGGACCACAGAGAAGATAAATGTCACCTCTCCCTCTCTAATAGTTATCAACAAGGCCTCTGGGAGCACATGGGAGAGTCTGACACTCCCAGGCTACCCAGACCGGCTCTCGAGTAGAATCTTCATTTGGATGAAGAATTCAAGAGTGCTCAAAACAACAGAGGAGATTGGGAGAGTTGCACAGCAGTGTAACACGCACAGACGATGCCCAGAGAGCCTCGAAGGCTAGAACAAATTGAAGTGCCTGGAGCACTGGAGAGGAAAGACAGAGGAGTGTGGGGAATGGCAGGCATTCGGTTACAGGAGTGTACACAGTAGGAAATAAGGCGAAGAGAATAAAGGCAGAGGAGCCTAGAGGACTGAGAGTATCCACATAGAACACTCTGGCATTCATTCATTTGCCGACATTTTCTTGAGCAGCTTCTTCGTGATGGTTACTGTTCAGGATGTCAGGCTATATCTAAGCAAGGAGACTTGACTTTGGAGATTATTCCGATACAGTCATGCAGGTAGTAGTGTATAAAATAAGTCACGTGATGAAGCAATGACAAGCCACAAAACAAGTTCATCTGTTGGAAAAGGCTACTGAGAGGAGTCCGGTGAAGACACAGTAGGTGTTGGGGTTAGAACCTGTTGACTTCCTCTTCTGATCACTTTGGTGTCTTTAGAGAAGTAGGAGCCCTATCCCAAAGAATAAGACAGGCTTTGAAGACCCCCTATGGAAGGTCTCACCCTCCCTTGGGAACAGAAAGGGTGTTAGGATAGGTAGGGTATTTGTTGCGGGGGGGGGGGGGGCTGCAGCAGGGGAGGAGGAGAGGGAAAGGGACCTGGGATTGACATGTAAAATAATTTTCTTTCTAATTAAAATAAAAATAAATTAAAAATTAAAACAAACAAGAAAGATCGTCTGCGGAGAGCAAGTGTTGGGAGGGAGTTAGGGAAGGTGGAGGTTGAAAGGACAAAGAACTAATGCAGATGTTATTTTCATCAAAACAGCCCGAAGCACCTAGCAGCAAACAAGACAACATGCCTGAACAAGATGGAAGGCAAAAATCGATACCCTAGGCTGTCTTCCCACTACCACAGGCGTGCTGTGTCATGACCACCCCGCACACATATGAACACGCACAGAATTCACATGAATTCACACACACATACACACACAGAGAGAGGGAGAGAGAGAGAGAGAGAGAGAGAGAGAGAGAGAGAGAGAGAGATTAAAAGAGGAAGAAGAGAAGTTATTTAATGAAATTTGAAAGGGGTAGGAGGATCAAGATAATACGGAAATTAGTATTGGGGTTGAATTTACACCCAAAAGAAGAATAAGGATATTAAGGGAGGGTGGGGTACTGAAAAGGTAAAAGAAACATTAAAATATGGTCCCGCTGGCTGCCAGTTGTTCTGGCTGGGTCCTAGAGAGAAGGAGCTGGACAGACACCAGGTGGTGGGGCCAGGAATGGGAATATTCATTTGAGGCTACAAAGGAGCTGTCATTGTTTATGATCACAGTGTAAGAACAATGGAGGGAAGGTGGTGACCTATCATCAAAACCATCCTGACAGAAGCACAGACTCAAAATCTGTAGCCTCTGAAGACACACTCTGAGTAAGAACCCAGGGTGAGGAGAGAACACGGCTGAGCTCAGAGCCCTGGGCTGAGTGGGACTGGACAGAGAGAGGCTGAGTGTGGAGGAGAAACTGGGGGAAGCAACCATGTCTTGGTTGAATTGACCTGAAAAAGGGAAGTAGCAGTAGGGTCAGCGTCCTCAAAAACGTCAGACAACATCAGAAATAAACACGGCCCATCAGGCTCAGCAATGATCACGTCATTAATGAATTCAGTAGGTGCTGTGTCAAGAAATAGAGGTAGCTAATGTGGACCTCATCTCTTGGAGAGACTCTGGGGCAAGTCCCCTGTGGCTGTAGGCTGAGTCTACCGGCAGACCTTCCTGGAAATGCAACATGGATGGGGAGATGTAAAAATGACTTCGTTACTTTCAATCACGCAGATCAGTATGCACACATCTGTAACACACTGCTGTCAAGACAACTGACAAGGCCTCCGAACCCATCCTTCACTTCATTCATCTGTCACCTTGCTCTGCGCCTGTGTGCGCCTGCGTTTTTCTCTCTGTGGCTGGGAGATAACCTTAATTTAGATGAGAGGCTATTTGTTTCAGACATGGGGGAGCCAGTATCATTTGTGGATTGGAATGTTGCCTCTCAGAAGAGGGGACCTCCTCCAAGGGGACCTAAGGTAGGATATAAAGTATAGAGATGACAGTGACCCTGTGTGTCAGAGAGTTCAATCACATCCCTACCTGGACCACAAATGGCCTGAAGGTAGCCATTGGTCATAAAAACATTTAATGTTTTCTTATTACTTAAGAAAACAGGAGTGAGGAGCAAGCCACACACTTCCTAGGAACAATATATTCCCAGGGGAATGTAGGATTAGTTACTACAAAATATCTTAAAGGAAAGACTCACCGATGGTATTTTACTTATCCTAGTGGTCATTGAACATTCTGGAGCACTGGCTACCATTAAGCTATTAATAAGCAAAACAGGGTACTTCACCTCCTGATAAGGCAGTTGGGAAATGATGGTTTCCACAAATGATTTACTATAATAGACACCGATATTAGAATGAAGTTTAAGGCCAACAAAGAACCCCAGGAAATTTAAAAGGTTAAAAAAATGACTTTAGTATCCCAGATCTGCTCAGCAATGGTTTTCAGTGTCCTCTGGTGGTGGTGTCTTTGCTCCCCCACTCACACATTTTTCTTTAATTAATGGTAAACAGAAGAAGAAAGCTACACTCTGACAATTCTGGAGGCCAGAGGTAGAAGATGCGATTCCTGGATTTATTTTATTATTTATTTATTTATGTTGTAGATTCATGGGTTTTTATTTAATTGTTTTCAAGATTTAATTTCTTTAGTGTGTGCATACGTGCATGTGTGTGTGCGTGAGTGTGTACATGTGTGTATAGCTCCCTGAGTCTGTGCCTTCACAGGGGCAGAGGAAGGCTTCCCTCCAAGGTGGAATCACAGCATTTGCAGGGTGCCGGCTTTTCTCCTGGGTGCAGGGATTCTAACTCTTGTCCTCATGATTATGTAGTAACTTGTCTTACCATCTGAGTCATCTCTCCAACCCATCTGTTTATGTTTTGAGACAGTCTCAGATAATCCAGTCTGACTTTGAACTTCATATATAACTAAGGATGCCCTTAAACTTCTGATCCTCCTGCCTTCACCTCCTAAGTGCTGGGATTATGGGCCTGTGCCACCACACCTGGATGTCTGGATTGGTCCTTTAGACAGACTCTCCATATATAGCCCAGGCTGGCCTTAAACCTCAGTCCTCCTGCTTTCATTTCCCAAATGCTAGGATTGCAACACTCAGCTCATTTACACTGCTGATCATTGAGTCCCGGGCCTTGCACATGCTAGCCAAAACATTCTACAATTGAGTTATATCTCTGGCCCACCAGGCCCAGTTTTATCAAAGAAGTTTTGCCTAGCCCTGCCTCCAAATAAGAAATATGTATCTAACTGTTGGTTCCTTTTCTCCCTTCCTTCCAGGCAACAAAGATCTCAGGGGCTGTTTCACTCTTTGGGGGACACTTGACACATAGCCTAGCCCAGTCTACTGATGCAGGTTAAATTTTGGAAGACTTCTTAACCAGGCTAAGCCTTAGGTGTTCTGTGACAAGATGACACCCTGGTCCAAGGGTCTACCTTCATTCCCCTTCTCTTCTCCATCTCCTGCCATTTCCAGCTTCTGTATATTCAGGAGTCCCTCTGTGTCCAGGATGAACATGGTTCAAATGTCATCATGACAAGTGTCCTTTGACAACACTGTGAACTCACATGTGTACAGAGGATGTTATAATTAATGACACGCTCTCCCATAAGTTTCTTCATTTGAACCTCCCAGCCAACCCACGATATGGAGGGCAGTCATAAGACCTAACACCTCCATATTACAACTAAAGAAACTGAGGTTTCTCTCAGACAACCCTAGTCAAACTCACACTGTATCAGTTTCCTACAACTGCTATAACAAATTACCACAGACGTGGTGACTTGAACCCACAGAGGCATGAGACTAAGAAGTCCAGAGTCAGTCTCATGGGAATGAAATCCAGATGTTAGCGAGACTGTCTTTGTAGAGGATCTGGGGAAAGTCCAAGTCCTCTGGCCATGGCCTATGGCTGGGTGTCTTGACACGCCTTTTTCCCTACATCTGCCATGCATTGTCTTCTCCTCTATAAGACTCACTCCCTGCCTCCCTCTTATGACACGTGATTACATGTAAGATTGACAGTTCAGAATAACAGATCTCAAGATCCTTAACTTAATTATGGCTGCAAAGCCTCCTTTTTTTTAATCAGGCACCAGGCACAGGTTGCAGGGATCCCAGGGTGTCTTCAGGGACTGTTCTCAAGCCACATGCATACAAATGCCAAAGAGGGCTGCCCTCCCAGGAGCCGCACCGCCCTGAATCCTTGCTTTCTTCAGAATGGTGTCATCCCTGACTTGCTAAGGGGACCCTTGTACTTTTTCTGGGGTGGACCTGACCAAGGGAGTACGAGGTGAGTCTCGGAGAACTGACCGTCATCCCTCAGTTTGTCCATCTGCTGGCCCACGTGCTGCCCGTTGTTTCCCACATCCCACACCCGCACCTTCCGGTCCCTTCGTCCCTATCACCTTTCTCTTCTGTCTTTCACTCGATGTAGTCTACTAGGCTTCTTTATTACATTGTTTTTTAAATAAAGATTTTGGTTTTATTGTGTTTGGTGTGTGTGTGTGTGTGTGTGTGTGTGTGTGTGTGTGTGTGTGTGTGTGTGTGTCAGGGATGGCCACAGACTCTCTGGAGTTAGAGTTACAGGTTATTGTGAACGGCCAGATGAGGGTGCTGGAAACTAAACTCCAGTCCTCTGCAAGAGCAACGTCTCCAGCCCCCGCCCCCCCACACACACACACCGTTGTGTTTTTCTCTCCTATTTCTAGTCACCTGACCTGCTAGACTACTTCTGTGTTTACTCTCATTTGGGACCATCAACAGTCTTTATAAATGTCATTCACTCCTCAGAAAAATCCAGCCATTAATGCATTGTTACCTTTTCGTTGTAAATTACAAAAACCTTTCTTGGGCCACAAAGCGGCCCCGTTGGAAGCTGTTCGAGCTCATCCCTGACAAAGAAAAAGCTACTGTGGGAACAAAGCAGGATAGAGATCCAACTCTTGGGGCAAATCATTTAAAATCCACTTGTTCGCTGGTAGCCCTTATCAGTTATCCTGTCAATATCATTAATATTAAAATATTGTCTGGCATGGTGGCTCTCACCTTTAATTCCAACACTCAGAAGGCAGCAGCAGGCAGATCTCTGTGATCCAAACTCAAAAGCCTAAGGCCACCTCTGCAGCCAGGCTCAGAAGTCTTTTCCAATGACACCCTGCCCATGCAGCCTGCTCCATGCAGACCCCTTATTGTCTGTGCCAGGCACACTCCTGTGGAGGGGATATTATCTCCACTTGGTACACAAGAAGGTAGTGAGAGTGCCAGCATCAGGATCCTCAGAGTACGGTGTTTGTGCCACAGTCCAGAGATCAGCTGGGGATTTCCTACAGGCCCAGCAGAGACATGAGTGAAAACAGAACAGGTGAGCAAGAAGGGAACTCAAGACACCAAATAGACTTTCCTAGCTAGTTCCCTGCTATCTCAAGTAGCTTCAGTTCATACAATTTCATTCACTACCTAATGTGCCTATGTCACATGCCTTTGAAAAACTGTCCCCTGACTCTGCACTCCCTGTCACCTGCATCTTCCAAATCTTCCAAAATTGAACTCTGGTTAAGACCACTGATCTTTTTATATATATAATCTTCCATATGTTCAGGCCTCGGATCGCTACACAGACTGGAACCTGGTCACAGGAGGCTTCCCGTAGTGCGCACACACAGCAGCCATCCTTTATTCTTTCTACATTTGGTCATGCGCCACAGAAAACTGGTTTGGGTCATCATGCTCACTGGGTTCGTATTTACAGGCCATTTCCACAGCCTCATCACTTCTCTACGGGCACTGGAGTTTTATGCATAACAGCAATGGGTCATTAGTCCAATTAAGTCTTGGGCTACTTCAGTGAATCTCTAGGAGAGGATAGAGCACAATATGTAATTTCAGCTTTTCTTGCGAGGATTTTCAATCCCCCTCGTGAACTAAATCATTTTATCAATTTTTAATTTTTTTTTTACTTGTCCCATTAAACTACAGACCCGGAACATACTCATGAATGGCTTCTTTCTGCTTAAACTCGAGGACTTCCTGACATAACAAAAACTGGTAATTAACTGGCTCAGAGGCTTTTACAATAGCCTCTTCAAATAAGTTCCAGTGCGCGGCTCTGGCAGGCTGGCTCTACATGGCTGATAGCAGCAACGCGTCCTCAATTAAACAAGCTATCACTGTGTGCTATCGTCCCCCTAGCTCTATGCCCCATGGTCGTTCTGCTTGGAAGTGCCCACCTCTCTCCACTTTCTGCCTTTGTAAAGTTATTCCCTGTATGTGTGGCTCCGCCCTCTCCATTCTAGTCTAGTTCTTTCTTCCTCCCTAAACACTCAGTCTCCAGGTAGACAAGATGGCTCAATGGGTAAAGATGCTTTCTGCCAAACCTAAAACCCTGAGTTTGATCTTCAAGTCCTATAGGAAGAAGATATTTGAGCCCTGAAGTTGTTCCCTGACCTGTATGAATATGCCATGGTATACATGTACCAGGACACAGACACATACAGACACACAATAAAAAAATCAAATTCAGTGCCAACCAACTTCGCCAGGCCAAGACTGGGCTCCTGGGGTTCATTTTAAGGGCAGATGCAGGGACTCAGTGAAGAAGAATGTCACCCTGGCTCTCTCAGAAAAGCTTGTCAAAGTGATTTGTTTTCCTTTCTCCCAGCCAGCCTCAACAAACGCAGTCCCCCAGGGAGCAGAGAAGATGACTCAGGCCTGTAAGCTCTTGCCTTGTAAGCACAGGGACCTGAGTTTTGTCCCCAGAATCCACATGTAAAAGCAGGGCAATAGTGTAACACACTATAACCCAGCTCTGTTTCAGTCTGCTTTCCATTGCTGTGATTAAACACTCTGACCAAAAGCAACTAGGGGAGGAAAGGGTTTATCTCACCTTATGGCTTACAGTCAGGCCTGGAGGGACGTTCAGGGCAGGAACTGAAGGGGAGGCCATGGATGGAGGGATGCTACTTACTGGCTTGCTCAGTTTGCTTTCTTATAACTCAGGACCACCAGGTCAGTGGTAGCGCCACCCACAGGGTGCCGAGTCCTCCAGTATTAATCATCAGTTAAGAAAATGCCCCACAGGCTTGTACACAGGTCAATTTGATTCGGGCATTTTCTCAATTGAGGTTCCCTCTTCTCAAATGACTTCAGCTGTGTCAAGCTGACAAAAAAGCAACCATGACATAGGCAGATCCATGCAGCCCACTAGCTGGCTAGCCTAGTCTAGTTGGAGAATCCAGACCATGAAATACCCTGCCTCAAAAACCAAAGTAGACAATGTCACAATGAACGTTACCACAGGCTGACCCCTAGCCTTCACGCACATCACACGCATGCATGCACAAGGGCACACAGCAAAGCATGAAAAGGCGGTCCATATTTTCCTGGCAGTTCTGTGAGTTCATATTTACA
This sequence comes from Cricetulus griseus, assembly GCF_003668045.3. NCBI lineage: Eukaryota > Metazoa > Chordata > Mammalia > Rodentia > Cricetidae > Cricetulus > Cricetulus griseus. The sequence continues at coordinate 14,822,679 of NW_023276806.1, read as the reverse complement.
CAAAAGCCTCCTAACTGGCCTGTCTGACGGATTCTTGCCCATCTCACCCACAGTTTCCCCCACAAAACAGAAGAACTAAAAATGGGCACTTTCCATGAGGCTCCCTCTACTCTTAAAATCAATCTAACACCTTGACAGGGCTGGCACCCTCAGGGATAAACTGATCTGGCCAAGCTCATCTTTTTCCACTGTCTTCAAATTCTTATCTCCTGGCTTCCCCTTTGATCCTCAAAGCCAAAGACGCTTCTAGTTTGGGATCTTTGCATCAACTCTTCCATCAGTGGGCAAAGGTAATCTACCTATGGCTGGTTAATTAGTGCCTCAGGTCTCAATTTGAAAGTCAGTTCTTCTTGGAGACTCTGACAACTACACAGAGAGAGAGGGAGAGAGAGAGAGACAGAGACAGAGACAGAGACAGAAAGACAGACAGACAGAAACACAGAGAGACAGAGACAGATCAGTACATCACTCCAATTTTACAATTTTTTCCTTTTCCTCTCTCTCTCTCTCTCTCTCTCTCTCTCTCTCTCTCTCTCTCTCTCTCTGTGTGTGTGTGTGTGTGTGTGTGTGTGTGTGTGTGTGTGTGTCTGCCCACAGAGACTAGAAGAGGGCATCAGATCCTCTGGAGCTAGAATCATAAGGTGTTTTGAGCTGTGTAACATGTTTGTGGGTATCCAAAATCAGGTCCTCTGGAAGAGCAGAATATGCCCTTATCTACTCAATCTCTCTAACACCTCAACTTTATTTTTCAAGCAATCTAACTCTATAATTAGTGCTATAACCCTTTATTTACCCATAACTGTTTCACCTATAGAAACATACCACAGTGAATCTCATTGTGCACAGGGTGCTTGCCTTGGTTATGGTCACATCTACTCCATTTAGCATATACATGCCTAGGGATTTTTGTTAATGGAGCTTACCACACAGCAAAACCATGCTTGTGAGTGACCAGGTCACTGCCTTCAGGAAACTACCCTCAGCACTCAGCTACACTTTCAAAGTGCAGTGATGCTGTGTCATGGTAGCCATTATACAGGGTTATTTAGGAGCAGAGCCCTGCCCTGCAGTTAAGCCACCAGGGTGTGTCTAGGCTAGGTGATCTTTGGCAGGGATTTGACACTAAAATGGAGGGACTGTGCCCTAAAGTTAAACACCAAAAACCAAACTGAGAAGATGGCAGGTCCTGGTTAAATATCCCAACCCTGTGACTACCTCACCCTGCTGTGCAAATTTATTAAAGCAGTCTCCAAATAAACAAGTCCTAAAACTAATCAGGAAGTGGAAAAACATAAAAATAATCCCCAGCCCACAACACACACCCATGAAAACAAGAAATAAAAAAAAATGTTCTATATAAAACCCATGGGGCCAAACTCTGTCCTCAATTAGTGCTACAGGCTGCCAACCCAAGTCAATGGAGGTTTTCAGTCCAGTAATAGAGGCCAAATTTGGGGCCCACTGTGCACTGTACTTGCTTTTAGATCATCCATCTGGAATATCACGTGGGTGTGTATTGGCTTCAATGTCAAGGTAATTAAACTGAGCAATGCTATCGTCCATGTTGAATTCATTGAAACTTGTACTAGCCAAGGAGTTGAGAGAGAGACAGAGAGAGAGAGTATGTGTGGTATGTCTGTGTGTGGTATGTCTCTGTGTGGTATAGTGTGTGTGTGTGTGTGTGTGTGTGTGTGTGTGTGTGTGTGTGTGTGTGGTGTATTTGTATGTGGGGGGTGGGGGGTGGTGTATGATGTGTATGTTTTACTGGAGACACCCTGAATGAACAGTATCCAACATGACTGAGAGGACATTTTCATCCAAACCTGGGCCCTACACATGAGTAGCTACATATTCATAGCTCTTAATATCAAAGATAAATGCCTCTACTTTGAAAATCACTGAGAGTCTGAGGTGGTAAGGCTAGAAGGATAAGCAGTAGGTGAGCTAACCTTGTGAGCCTGAGGGCCTGAGTTCACTCACCAGAACCCACGGGGAGGCAAGGCATGAGAGTACTTCTTTGTAATACCGGACTGGAAAAGCAGAAACAGGCAGATCTCAAGCTCACTGGCTGGCCAGCCTAGCCTACTGGAGTTTTGGACTAATTAAAGACTCTGTATCTAAATAAATAAATAAATAAATAAATAAATAAATAAAGTAAATAGATAGCATCTGAGTAAACACACAGTGTACCCTTACTTCAGACCATACATAAAAGTTCAAAATGAGGGGTGGAGAGATGGCTCAGAAGTTAAGAGCACAAACTGTTCTTCCAGAGGTCCTGAGTTCAATTCCCAGCAACCACATGGTAGCTCACAACCATCCGTTATGAGATCTGGTGCCCTCTTTTGGTGTGCAGATACATGGAAGCAGAATGTTGTATACATAATAAATAAATAAAATCTTTTTTAAAAAGTTCAAAATGAAGTATAAGCTTATGCATAAGAAAGTTGTAGTATAAAAACCATGAAAGGAAAAATGCAAATCTTTATAATGGTGTTCTAAGTAAGGGCTTCTTACATTCAACATCAAAAGTATAAGACACAAATGAAAATGAGTAATTGGACTTTACTAAAAGTTTCCAATTTATTTACAAAAGGACACCATTATGAACATGAAGAGAGCCAATATTGTAGAGAGATAAAGTAAAATACATGATAAGGTACTTGTATCTGTAGCCAATGAGCCCATGGACAGCTATACACTTTTTTAGAGAAATGTATATTAAAACATCTTGCTGGTATTTTTAGTAGTGTGGAAGATTATATGAAATTTTAGTTGTATCATTTGTCTTTCAAATTATCATGTTGTATGTTTTCTTTATCAGTTATGCCAGCTGATGAACATGGCACCATCATATGGTAAATATTTTTCAGCAATATTTAAAAGGAATGAATCACTAAGGTACACTGGAGAAACGGATGAATATTGCAGGCATTCTGTCAAGTAAAAGAAGCCAACATCCTGGCATGGTGGGGCACACCAACACTCAGGAGATGGATGCAAGAGGATTGAGAGTGGATGAACATCCTCAGCCTTGACTTTGAGGCCAGCATGGGCTACGCAAGACCCTATCTCAAAAAAAGAAAAGAGAGAGAGAAGGAGGGAGGGAGGGAGAGAGAGAGAGAAATGGGGAGACAGAAGAAAAAGAATAGGCACAAAAGAAGACATATTGCATGAGTCATTTATGTGAAATGTCTGGGATAGATGCGTCCACAGAGACTAAAAGTGGACGTGAAGATGTTGGAGCCTTGGAGGATGGAGTGGAGAGTGACCACTGATGACTATGGCTTTCCTTTGGAAGTTATGGGAATAATCTAGAATCAGATAGAGATTGTGGTTGTGCAACTCTGGAAATGCACTAAGAATAATTGAAATCACTTCGAAATGACAAGCTTAGTGGGATAGAAATTATGTGCTATTAAAACAAAGCCCAAGAATCCTGATGGGGCAGGTTACATTCTCCTTATTTTGTAGACAAGGCTTGGAGTGAGGGCTTCCTCAGACTCTAAAAGCAAGGCGATAGAACTGCATTTGAAACTCCCCTGTCCATCTCATTTCACCACGATGACCTCTAAAGCTTTGAAAATGAGGGGGTGAAAAGGAGCCAGACACATCTGGCTTAGATCTGTGGTGACTTAATTCAATCCTCATTTCCTTGTCCTTTACACCAGCTTGATCCTAGGCCCCGGGCAGGTGGGTGTGAGGCAAGACTCATGGGAAGCCTAGGAAAGGCCGGCATCCTCATTTCAGTGTGACCACCGACCCACACTGTGGCCCCCTGGCTCCTATTGAGAAGTCTGCCCCCACAATCGATCGTAATGGCAGAGGCTCAATTCAATTGTTCATGAATCCCCATCCATCATGAGGACAGCAGAATGACAACCGTGGCCTTGGTAGGACCTCCTCCTTCACAGGCAGAGCTTAATACAAGTAGATGGCCCTTTCACCCTTAATGGTTCCCCCTCCTGGAGCCCTGAAGCTTCTTCTCCCGAAACAGGCCCCAGTACATTCTCATACCATTTAGTATACACCGTATTTACTGTGGGTCATATATCATAATTAGCTGCTGGCCTATCTTCTTCTAGCTCCTCCTCTGTGGGGTTCTCTTAAAGGGTCCATTTGTTCTATTCAGTTTTCACCTCCCATGCGTTGGGAACTTCCTACATCCCTCGAAGAGAAGTTCTGAGTGTGTACTAGGTATTTTGGAGTGCCCAGCTCCAGACAAAACATTATGAGAGTGATCATTTCCCGTTCTCCCAACAACCCAATGAAGGAGACAGTTGCAATCTCAATTTTACACCTAGAAAATGCAAGCACAATGACGTCTCTTGCTCTGCATCAATACTCACCTTCCTGGCTCAGTCTGGTAAAGACAGGGGATATGTTTCCACGGGTTTAGCTTTTGTTGCATGAACTTGGCAAGTGGAGATGGGAGGCAGTATAGTGTCGCCCAGGGCATGACAAGCAGCACTTTCGTGCATCTCATCATAAACATGCTCCCAGGGGTTAGGCTGCCTGAATTCCCATCTTCCCATTCAGCCCGAGAATTCTCTCTCTCTCTCTCTCTCTCTCTCTCTCTCTCTCTCTCTCTCTCTCTCTCTTTCTCCTCTCTCTCTCTCTCTTTTTTTTTGTTTCTATTGCTGCACAAAAGTGAAGTGTGAAGTAGCCTGTTTTCCAAGTCTGAGTCATTTAGCTGAAATGGTTTCTTCTCCTTCTGGTAGAAGTTTGCATGTTTCCTGTCTTTTTGGAGTTATTTTACTAACTAAGGGCTAAGACGCCCACAGTTTGACAGTTCTTGACAATTTTCTAGATGCAACATGCACCTTCAGAAACTAAAGAGAGTCGCAAAAAGTTCCCTTCACCCCCCTCCCCCAGTTCACCTGAGCTGGCAGAAGAACATGAGGTATTGTGTGCCCTCCAGGCACGTACAATGCTCCTTCTTGGTTTGGGCTATTTTGAGAAAGGCTCTCACCATGTGATGCAGGCTGGCTGCAAACCTACCATCCGCCTGCCTCAGCCTCCCAAAGTGCTGGGATTACAGCATAATATCTTTGCATAATATCCATTTTCACAGCTATCTGGTTCAAAATGCAGGGCTTTCCTCATGACGACAGCCCTGGGTGGATCCCCCACCACTCTCCACCATTCCATGCGGCCCACAAAGTATCCACATTAGTGGGCTTCCCACTTGCAGTTCACACTCAGGGATAGAGTTTAAGATAGCGGATCTTCCTGGTGTGTCCGTATGAATAACTGAGTAAGGCAGGAAGCATCACCATGGCCACCTTCTGTTGTCCTGGTCCAATACTCAGTCTTTGATGACTACTGAGCTCTGTGCAAGTGGATCCCCTGGGCCTTGTTGTCCTTGACTGTTCCCCCTTTACCTACTAGACAGATGAGTTCTGGGACAGAAGTGACATCTGTGTCAGTTTAGACTTGGGCTGTCTTTGGTTTGCTTTATTTGATTCTTCAGAAGGAGGTCTATGAAATAGACCATTTTAAGTGATTCATTCCAATCACTTGGCCCCTGCTTCTCTTCTACCTCTTGGTGTTCCATCTTTCTTAACTCCCTGGCCCCAATTACCTCAGTGTTCTCAAAACCATCTGACTAGCTCAAGAGAAATGGGGTTAGGAGAAGACTTCTGGTACCGTTCATGATGGAGCAACTGAGTCACTTTGGAGCTGTTGGAAGGTGAGCAACTCAAGAGGCCAGTGGGGTGTCCTCCCCCCACCCCAGATCTTCATGGCTATAACGAGAACCAACCAGGGTCCACAGCCCACACATTCTGTAGCCCTTCAAAGGCCAAAGTATTTCTCCAAATTCCTGCCAGTTCCAGGGACCCTTTCTCATGCCTTCAGCTCTAACCTCCAGGCTAGCTGTCTCCTCTGTTCCACACATCAAATGGCATGTGTATCCACTACTTTGTTTGTTTTCAACAGCTCCTTCCCTACATCATGTATTTTATCCACATCCCCCAGGGACATTTTCAGTGTCTCCTTCCACCACCCTACTCTGTCCCCAAACACCCACATCATGTCATCCATGAAGAATTGTGTTTACCAGTTACAGAATCATAGGATGTTCTCTGTTCTCCTGAAAAAAACTTAAACGGGAAGAAGTCGTGTTCTACTGAGATGCTGTGGGGAGTAAAGACAAGGAGAGAGAGGAGGCAGGCTAGGGTGGACCAGGTAGCTATCAAGCAGAGAAGGAAAACAGAGACAACCCAGGAGAATATCAGCTCCTGGAGCCTACAGGAAGATGCCAGTGACAGAGACCTGGAGCCAGAAGCAGCAACAAAACCCTGAGTGGCCTTGGGCTGTGGTGTCAGCATCATTCCCACCAGTCACAAGGGGATCAGAATAGGCTCTGCACCTTCGTCTCTTGAGACAGGGTCTCTCCCTGAACAGGAAGTACATGAGTGGTTAGGCTGGCTGGCCGTTGTCCTGTCAGATTTCACCTATCTCTGCTTACCAATGCTGGGGTTACAGACACAAGCTGTTTTATGTAGCTTTTGGGCATTCAAACTCGGGTCCTCATTCTTGCAAAGCAGGCACTCTTAGCCATCCCCGAGCCCCACCGCATGAGCTAATCCCAGCAGTACCATGTTCATCTGCAGCACGAAGAGTGTGTCCTCCTGTTGCCTGGCTGTGTGATCACAGGCCATGTTGTGAGTTTCCGTTTCATAACCAATCCAACAGGAACAATGGCTCAAGCCTGCCGGGTCCTCCCAAAGGCTGGTCACAAATGCTATTAGTCTCAGAACCCAGCACATACTGGGAACCCAAATAAAAGGCAGCTACTCTGCATATAAACATGTATGTGTCACTTCTATTTAATTATCACTGCAAACAATAATAAATGTAATATGCCCTATTAATGCTGTTAGAAGTTTTTCACTCTAATTGGTTGTGTACATTGATAAATATACAGTGCTGATTATTGTTAAATTACAACCAGATATGTAAGGCACTGATTTATAGCATTTATTTATCTTCAGAGTGTCAATATTCCCCCAGCCCTGACTAATTTTGGAGTACACACATGATGCCACCGAGCAGACTCAGGAAGAGAAGGTTGACATCTAGAGCCATGAGAGTAGCTTCAGGTCCCCTCTGTCAGTAATCTCAGGTCTGTTCTGATAACTGCTCAGTTATCAAATACTGACCCTCCCTAATTATGTTCACGCATTTACTGTCAAAAATGCAGAGGGAGGGGCTGGAGAGGAAGCTCAGTCTGAAATCTTGTTATATGAATACAAAGACCTGAGTCCCATGCCCACACACATAAAAAAGGCAGGTGTGGTGGTACTTGCAATCCAACATTGGGGAGGCAGAGATAGTGGATCTCTGGAGCTTGCTGGCAAGTCAGGCTAGCTCACTTTGTGAGCTCCAAGTCAGTGAGACCCTGACTCACAAAATAGGGTAGATAACAGCAGAGGAACATGCCAGAGGTTAGCCTCTGACCATCACATATATACATGAATACCTGCACATAGGCAAACATGTACACATATGTGCATATACTCATACAAGAAAAGAAATTATTCCAACTAAATCAAGAGTAGCCTCTAACCAGGCAGCAGGGTTACCACTTTCTCTCTTCTTCTGCACGAGGCCACATTCTACCTCTCCATGGTCGTAATTTTTAAAGACATGATCCCTCTGAGGCATATGTGTGTGCATGTGTCTGTGTGTGTGTGTGTGTGTGTGTGTGTGTGTGTGTGTGTGTGTGGAGGTGCATGGGTGCTGAGCTGTGCCCACCCTCTCCTCCAATCGCCCACTTCAGTACAGATTATATTTGAAAATCGGCCTTGACTAAACTCTTCTAATAGCTTGTAACATCAATTTAATGACAGATAAAATAAAGGAAAATTACATTCTCTTTCATTTAAATGCTAAGCCCTTTTAATTGTTTTATTTTAAAAAACTCATTTCCTCTTGTAATTATCAATATATTTCCATCACCCCAGGAAATAAAAAGGTTTCTTTCAAGGGGCAATTTTAACACCTGTAAATCCCCCAGATGTTTGAATGCATCCTTAAGAGCTAGAGAGGAAAGCATTTGTTTTATGTCTGGCGGATTCTCAGTTTGCTTTTTATTTTTTTTAAATCCTTTCATTGTATTTTTGATTAGTGCTGGATAAATAATGTTTGGATTAAAAATCCCTACTGTATGATTGTGCTTAGCATTCATGCTACCAGTTTCCCAGATTCAACATTTAATGAAAATATAACAGTCCCCCACACACGAATCAACGTGATTATATAAAGAATTGGAGAGGACCAGAAGGCCACCCCACTCCAACCTGCACTTTGTAAGGTTGGAGTGTCTTTGATACTTCACCTGCCACACTCTCAGCCCTGGGTGTATACATGTATGGTCACACACACCCACATACATAAGAGAAAGTGCATTGGAGAAGTCAGCGGAACTTAAAACATTGGGTATGTCCAAAATATGTAAGTAGAAATTTAATAATAATCACATATTTACTTATCAGGTTTTGTTTGTGTGAATGTGTTGATCTATGTGTTCATGTATGGGGATGCATGGTGTGTGTGTGTGTGTGTGTGTGTGTGTGTGTAAGAGAGAGAGAGAGAATCTATTGCTAAACCTGGTACTCACTGATTGGTTGACTGCTGGCCAGCAAGCAAGCCCCAAGGATCCTCTTGCCCCATCTCCCCAGTGCTGGGCTTGTAAGAGTGTCCTGCCGTGCTCAACTTTTTATGTGAGTGCTGGAAATCCAAACTCGGGTGCCAATGAATGCATGCATAGTGAGAACTTCACCCACAGAGCCATCTCCCTAGCCCTACTCATCAAATGTTAATTGTGTACTTACTGTGTATACTGGGAGCTGCCATTTTCATATTCTAGATCTTTCCCTTAAGCACCTATGTTAGTATAAGATGCAATCTTCTCTGATGGAAACAAACATGATTAAAGAAAGCATGCAGAGGGGATGGAGAGATTGCTCAGTGGGTAGAGTGCTTACCGTGCAAGCATAAAAACCTAAGTTCAGATCCTCAGAGTCCGTGTGAAAGCTGATTATAGCAGTGTGAGTCTGTAATCCCAGCACAGGGTGAGAATGGTAAACAGAGGCAGGCAGATTCCAGGGACTCACTAGCCAATCAAGTTGAAAGGTTTGTTCTTTCTTGTTTGTTTAACACTGTTCTTTATAAAAATAATAATAATAATAACCAAGAGTTTTCTGAGCCAGAGCAGGGCCACCTCCAACAGAAGTTTCACTTAAAAAACTGACAGTGATCCATTCACAAGACTATTTCCAATAGAAGACCCCACATAGACACATTTCCATATGGCTGCCCTTAGAGCTGGCAACCTGTGCCAAAGCCCAGTCTCCTTCCAAATTTGATGGCACAGTCCTAAACAAAGAAAATGACCCAACTGTTCCCCAGCAATTGGATCTTCGTAACTCTGAGGTTGGTAATTTTGACCACAATGTATTTCACATCTGATTAATTTGTGTGGATGATACTGTGGGGCAGAAGAAATTTTCCTCAAATGTTGCCATGGCTCAGGCAGAACTATCGGTGCTGTGTATTGACATTGACTAGAAAGCAAGCTAGGAACCATATATGGGCTGATCCTGTTTCCTAGTGGGACATGTTGATAAGGAGACAACATTGAGGCCTGTCATTCAGCTTGTTTTCTAATACAGGGTCAAATAAATATCTTTGATTTTTCATTTTTGTCTTCTCAATGGTGTACAGGATTGGAATACAATTAAATGTGGGTGTTTAGGAATGTTCCATCCTCTAGTCTAGAATTTAAATTTAAACCAAGCTCAAAAACAACCATCATTTATTGTATTGTGTGAATACTGCAAGTCAAGAATTCAGGCAGGGCTTTGCCCTGATTTGAAACTGTGCTCTGTGAGTCCAGTCCTAGGACAGGTCCCTCCTTCCATATCAGCCAAGGAGGTAAATGGATGACTTCCACAGGCCAGGAGAATAGCAACTTGGAGCATCACTCTGCAACTGGTGCTAGAATAGCACCTGTACCTTCACAAACATTCCTGGACATGGAATTGTTTTGCAAAATGAACTGAATACATCAAAAGACTTCTTAGGTGGCATGGAATAAAAGACCCAGCAAGCTGCCAGGAGGAGGAGTGAAATCCATGCTTACGGAACAAAGAGGGTCACTGAAGTGCCTTGTCACAGGTGTCACCCAGCCAAGTCACAACTTAGCTTTCTCAGGGAATTATGCATGTCTGAAGCCAAAGTCAAGTCGCTTGTGAGAGTGGAAAACATGCTTCCAGCTGCCACTGGGGCCTCAGCTCAGCCCATCCCTCAGGCCAAGCTCAGCCCATCCCTTGGGCCAAGCTCAGCCCATCCCTCAGGCCAAGCTCAGCCCATCCCTCAGGCCAAGCTCAACCCATCCCTCGGGCCAAGCTCAGCCCATCCCTCAGGCCAAGCTCAGAACAGGAAATGGGTAATTAAAGAGCTGGGGGGGGGGTACTGTCTGGCCTTAGGGTCTAGCTCAGGCATCCACTCCAAAAGTGACCTTGAGTCAAGGTTGGATAATGGTCCTGATGCCAGCCTAGAACATTGTGACTCGGGGCAGTTTGGCCTTTGGCACCCCTTGTTTTCCAAGTTTACTCTGTACTCAGGAAGACTGTGTACCAGTCTCAACTACTTTCTTGACTTGTAAAGAAAGGAATATAACAATAATTCTTACCTTTAAAACAGTGTGAATGAATTCAATCACTTAACTACACTCTGTAATTATCTCAGCAAATAACAGAGATTGAGGTGTTGTTATGGGAAGGGGGGTGGCATGTCTCTCTTCTTACGTCCTTTAACAATAAAATTCCAGGCAGCCAAAGGGTTAACCAGTGTCACCTTCGCCATTATGCAGCTCTCCCTGTCTACCCAGAGTTTGGCTAATGGTTCCCAAATTAAATAAAACATAAGAAATAATCTAACATCTCAGAACACACAGCACTGGCTTGTGCTCTCCTGAGGCCATTCTTTCCTTCTTGGCAACAGAGTCATTGTCAAGCAAATATTAGTTCTATGAAGAACAGTGCCAAGACCCAGTTGCCACAAATCTACCAGCCGACCTGCTGGTGTTACCCAGAATGATCTTTCAAGAAGAGAGTGAAACACTGATTGTAAAAACCATGTCACGACTGGGCTTCACTGAGTCATGTGATTTCTTTACGGTTTGGGGACACTACCTAACTTCCAAATGCCTACATGGATTTAGAGGTCAAATGACCTAGGACTCTTAGAGGACATCATCTGGATGCAATGGCTCCCCCACCTCCCAATGCCTGCATTTCCTGTTTGTTCTCCCTTTCGCTGGTATAAGCAGGCCATGGAGCTGGGCAAGGTGTCTGTACCAGCTTCCCAGATGCTTCATTATTCTGCTAGATCAATATTAATTTTTGCAGGCTTCCTTTTTCAGCACATCAGGCTAGACGTAGCAACTTGTCCACACCCTGGTGTTTGGCAAGGGGATTTATGAGCTATATCTAAAGATATAGGCCCTGTTGCACCGAGTGTAAACCTGGTTGGAGCCCAAAACAACAAGGAGAGAGCAGGAGGACACAAAGTCAAGCCACTTCTCACGGGCCAAATCCCAGACGCTGAAAAAGAGTACCTGGATATCATGTGCCTGCCTATGGTGTTTTCTCGGCCAATTTCCCACTTGGCCACATGTGCACATTTAATTAATGTTCTGCTCATCACCTCCTGCAAGTCATTAATAAGGATGCACTGTAGATACAAGCCCATCTCAGAGCCTGCCAGAAGCACTCCGCTGGCCACCATCTCCCAGCCAGTGCTCAGCCGCCCACCGGCTGCTCACGTGGTCTTCCAGCCAGGTTTCTGAGAGGCAGAGCTCAGAACGGGCTTGGTTGAATTCATCTTTCAAGTGAGATTTCTGGATGCATCCATTTCATTGCCTTCACCCACTAATGTGGTAGAAGGTTTTTTTTTTTTAATTCTATTAAAAAATGCAATTAAATTTGTCTCATGGAATTTGCTCTTTAAAAATCCAGACAGCTGCTTGCTCGTGGTGGCATTATGCTCCTGATTCCTGCACATTTTTTCTTCATCTCCATTCCATTACTTTGCTGAGGATTAAAGACAGGCTTAGCAGATGGCAAATGCCAGGATCTCTTCCCACCCCCACCTCCCATTCGGAAGACTGGGATCATGTCGGACAGAATACACAGCCCAGCTTCATCCATGAGGCTTTTGGAAGCGAGGAGCAATTGTTTCATTCAAATCCACCAGCTAATGCAGAAAGTAAGGCTGAGGGGCGGAGGGAAGGGAGACTAAGGACTCCTCCCCATGGCTGGCCCTTAAGGCATGGTCAGGGGTCGATCCTGAGCCTTGGTCTCCTCATCTCCAGTCATTCGATTCCTCACCATTTCTCAGCCATAAAGCACTCATTAGGCTGTGAAGCAAATGAGGTAATGTCTGTGGTGAGATGGTTTGTGCGTTTCCAAAGAAAGACACCATATAAAAAGCATTCTGATTGCTAACAGTCAGGGACACTCAGCATCGGGCCTGGCTGGCCCCATAAACTATTTAACTGCCTGCTTCTTGCAAAAACTATTTTTATCAGTTAATTACACATTTTTCTTATTAAATAACAATGTGAAAGCATTTCTTGCTCATTTTCCTGTCATGATTAATTTAATCTGCCTCCTTTTATTAAAAGTCCAGTTTTCTTCCCATGTCTTAGCCGCTCTGGCAGGCTCACAGCGCTCTCACAACTTGTCAGCCCCTTCGAGTCATATTCCTTCTACTTCATTCCTTTCTTCAGCCCAAGTCTTCATTCCCTCTCTTCTGCACACATTGTGGCTGCATCTGGTGTCAAAGGGAGCACCAAGCACTGGAGACTGACTTCTGCCTTGCCCTCTTCTTTCCGGGTTTTTCCTTGAACAAGCCAATGCCCAGAGGAAATTTCAGCCTAGCTCCTCTGAACCTCTGAACTGCTTCTAGCATGAGAAGGAGACCAAGGCATCAAGGTAGCAGGGCTGGTGTTGAGTCACACACACACACACACACACACACACACACACACACACACACACACAGTGTGACCAGAATTTAGGGGAAGAAGCAAGGAGAGAAGGGGAAAGCCAGTATTAGTAGCAGTCCCTGCACTATGGGAGTCTTTTCTAATGTTGTTGTTATTAGTTAGGATGAATTCTGATTAGTAATAATAGCAGTAGCACATTCGTAATCTTTCAATGGAGAAAGCAGACCTCTGGTGCCCCGTAGTTATTGCCTAAGCCCACGGAGACAGAAAATAGCTCAGAAAAGAGATATCAAAATTTCTGAGGCAAAATAATAACCAAAATAATTACAGAAATGGTGCCATAGCAAGCAATTTGATGTGCTTTTTCATTTGTCCTTGTGATGGGCAGGCAACAGGATCTCTGACTCTTGAGGGCCATCTTTGGACTGCCTTCTCCCCTGAGGGTGGGGCTGGGCTTCCTAATACTTCTTTAGTGAGCCCAGTGCTGCATCACCATGGGACATCACCTCCATGCTTGGCCTACAGAAACACTACAGCTTCATTCCTGAAGGCCCCTCGGGCTTGCCAGCTGCAGTATGGTGAGCTGCCCTGGATGGAGCCCAGGAGGCAAGAACCCAAGGCACAGCCAGCAGGAAATAGAAGCTCTAGTATATGGCTCATCATAACGAACCAAGTCCTATCAACAACCAGGGGTGGGCTTTGGAGGAAACCTGCCCACACCCTAGCCTACTCTCCACCACAGATTCACTTAGCAGCCACACAAAGGCACTGGGATGGGTTTGAGACAGAGGCACTCAGCTGGCCTCCACTCACCCCATACACCACAAACACTATAAAACAGTGACTATGTGGTCTTTTAAACTGTTGAATCTTGGGGTGAGTTATTACTCAGGAGTGGAATGTTGATACACCACCCTTGTTGTAAATTGTTGATCCAGAAAGAACCTGAAGTACTACCTTGATAGGGGAAGGTTTAGCACTCCCTTATCGGCTGCACAGGAAACTGTGTCATTCAAAACCCTCTTTAATGTTGGGTGTGGTTTTAGAAGTTTCCCAACACAATTCTCCAAGCAGCCACACACACACCATTAATTGTTTGGAGGCAAAAGAGAAGCTGGCCTATTCTCCTCAGAGCAGCATGAGGAAAGCCTAGGAGTAAGAAGCCCAAACTTCTACCTCATTGGCCAAGATATGGGCCAAGTCCTTCAGACTCTTCCAACTTCATTTTCATCTTTGCTAACGTAAAGATAATCTGTGTGGCTGTGCTGACTAAACAGCCTAAATTGTGTGGATGGGCTCTCAGGAGTTTGGGGCATCTTGAAGAAAAAAAAAAAAAAAAACTGAAGAAGCACACACTCAAAGAACACAGCAAAAGATTTTAGTCAAAGATAAAAATGAAAATATGGAATAGATACATTACAAAGGAACAATGGGATACCTGAGCTAGAGTGGTCAACAACCTGCAGTGACTTCCAGGGCTTCCTTCTGTAAATCCATGAGGAGCAGAGAGTGGCTAAATTGTGGAGTGCAGGGGATTTTCTGTTTTGATTGACAGGCTTAAATTATGTTTAGTTCACTCTACATGTCCTTTCCCTTGATACAGCTGAAATTAATCAAATGCACACCCAATCAGCCATAAGATGGTAAAAAGAGGATTTTTTTCACCCAAGAACAATTCATTTTGAGGACACAGTTTGCCTTGCTGCACATGTACCCAAAACCAGTCCAAACTAGATCAGACTGTTGCTTGTAGTTACTGGATATGTTCGAGAATGTGTTTGACCACAAAGGGGGAGTTGCCCAGGGGTTGCTAGGAAGGAATGACCTACTGCATTGTCTGGAGTAGAGTGTATGTACAGCCAGATAGCTAAGCACTTTGTTGGGAAAAGAGGCGAGTATGACTAGCTCAAGTCAAGCAGAGTCCAGGTTGCTAAGGTTCCCTACACTTGTGTATCTCAAAGGGATTCCTCTTCTCTCCACATTGCCATCTCCTGAATGTTGGCATTTCCCCTTACAGCCACAAGATGCTTGTAACAGCTACAAGTCTCATGGAGTTCTATATTGGTGCCACAGGGGATGAAAAGGAAGTATTCTTGTTTCTTGGTCTAGACATGAGGAAATTTTTCCTCAGAATTCCCCTTGCAGAATTCCCCAGGCGTCGTATTCACCAGACCTGGTTGACATGCCTCAAGTAGTCCTCAAATGACGGGATTGAGATGACCATGACTGACCGAATCCACCCACATTTTACCCTTGAGGCTAGGAGAAGCCTGGCACCTTGTGAAGCAAGTGGCCACCCAGAGAGATGCTGACAAAATTTGAGGTTCTGTGCACACTAAGTAAGGAGTTGTTTACCACTCCAGCATTAACCTGGGAGAATGGACCTAAAGATAAGGTGGATTCAAGTCCCATGCAATAGCCAACTTTATTGAGAGCATCCAACGGTTTATGCTCTGAGGGTTAAGACAAGTCACCTGAGTAAAGTGTACAATCACAAACGACAAACCTCATGTGGCAAAACATGTTTTTCCTCAGAGGCACATGAATAACAACAGCTGAGTTAAACTCACTCCTTCCTATCTGCTAACCTGGGAGGAGCACAGAAGCACATTCCAAGAACAGTTCTGTGTTTTGAAGAAACAGAGGTCACGAGATTTGTTTCCTCACAAGCACTCAGAATTCTCCCACAACTCCATTCTTGGACCCTGCTCTGAGTAGGAGTAAGCTGTAAGTCCCCACAGGTTGTACTGTGCTGGAGAAAAGCATCAGGATGGCTTGACCCAGTGAAAATCGGTATCTTGTTCTCACGCCACACACTGAAAGTCAGAGAAGGGCTTCATGATCTTCTATAGCATCAGTCAGGGCGCCACCCATACAAGACCTCAGGAGTCACAGAGGCAGCAGAAAAGAGATGTGAGGCCCTTTTCCGCAGACCAGGAGGCATACAAAACAGCTATTGCTGAGATCCCAGTGTCTCCAATAAAGTCTTGTCCCCTCCCAGGTTTTTGTGACATTAAAGTGAGATAAAGTAGTTCTTCATTTCTCAAACAATCAAAAAACATAGATCTATCAATGACTGGACTGGGATAGTTCATCGAAGGGTTGAGAAGACACTGACGCCACCCTCCTTGAAGACAGAGCCACTGAGCAGACAGCTAGCATCTGAGCATGTTCCAAAGTTCACTTGCCTTTTCTCCTTCAAGGCCCAGAGTTCCCACATCACAAATTTTGACTTCTCATTGCTGGTTCCAAAGCCCTTGTGATACCCTAGGGAGGGCTCTAGGCCACAGAGAACAGTGGACTGGCGTGAGAAGTAGCACAGAAGGTGGAGGGACACCTCACAGACATCTGCTCTCCTCCTGTGCCAGTGTTAGAACAATGAGTTGTCATCGTCTTTGTCTCATGAGGGAGCAGGGATTCCTGCCCAAGTCCATTCACTCCTTCCTTGAGCACTCTTCCTTCAGTGGACACTGTCAGCAATTGTGTCTGCTGGTCTCGCTTCTCAGAGGTGTCTGCTTCTTGGAAAAGGGGTTCACAGTATGGCCGGATGAAGGTACAGAAGGACCCTGAAATGCTGGTGCTTCAGTACAAAAGGCTAACCAGATTACCTGATAAGTTCAGGCCTGGTGGGAAGGCTTTTTCCATCTGGTCATCAGAGACCCAGAGTGAGATATTCCTAT
Source organism: Cricetulus griseus (assembly GCF_003668045.3). Taxonomy (NCBI): domain Eukaryota; kingdom Metazoa; phylum Chordata; class Mammalia; order Rodentia; family Cricetidae; genus Cricetulus; species Cricetulus griseus. The sequence continues at coordinate 14,805,978 of NW_023276806.1, read as the reverse complement.
TTTCAACTATCATTTTCAGGGTTGCTGTAGACACTGAAAACCCAATTAACTGCAGCAGAAGACGATGAACAGCAATTGAGCTAGGCCTAGAACAGACATCACCACTTCTGCCCACATACCACCAGACAGAACTGTCCTGTGACCAACCCTCACTGCAAAGGAGGCTGGGAAATGTAATTCCATTTTGTGTCCAGGGAAAAAAGAACAGATTTTGGTGGACACAGCTGGCAACCTCCCCCACAATCACCCACATAACTTCCTATTTTTCTACTTGGCAAAGGCTGACTTCACAGAGTATTTCTATACGTCAGTGCACTCTGCCTGTCAAGAGGACAAATCGTTACTGAAACAGACTTCACAGAAATCTTGGTGAAATTAATGGAGAAAGACCTGACCCTCTACCCATCTCCCCCATGCTATCACTCCAACCTACATTCTTGGTCAGGTCTTGCGATTATTGACAGATATCCTGAGCTAGACAGTCCTACCACAAAAGATGCTTCATAGGTAAGAAACATCCTTTTCCAAATAGCAACAAAAGAATAAAGGATTGCACTGGATATCATTCACTAGCTACAGGACTTGGGAAGGAGTAACTCTCTAAACAACTTCTGTTCATGCATCCACTAAAGTGCAGCAGGCCAAGCTCCTGGGACAAGCCAGACAGTGTGTCAAGTTCCAGAGAGACATTGGTGAACTTCAGTGACAAGATTCCCTGGATCCTTATACACTGGGCTCCAGATAGAATGTAAATTTAGGACTATAAACTGAATGACCTAAGTAATTTTAATAGAAAAATGGGCTGAGGCAGAGAGTAGCCGCAGGCATGGGGAAGGGTGGCCTGGAAGGTAAGAAAGACTTTAAGAATAGGATCATAGGTTTGTGGGAAGGTGCAAGAGGAGACAGGCAGTCCAAGGGGAGGCACAGTAGACAAAAGTCATGACAAGAAGGTAATTGGACATCACTAAATAACAGAAAAGTGACTGATATGACCAGAGACGATGAGGCTGCTGGAAAATGAAAATGGAGATGTATGTTGGGGCCAGATCATTAAGTTTTGTTGATTATGATAAATAATTTGAGTTTGGATGTAAGTAATGTGGCTATCAGAGCTAGAGAGAGGCACAACTCTCTGCTGTATTCAGCTGCCAGAGTGAACAACAGGAATGCCACACAGGACACTCCAGAGGCTAGTTCAAGATCAGCTGTAGGCTGGGTTGGTCCTTCGGAGGGCTTAGAGGGAAGACTCAGCCTCAGACCTCTGTCCCAGATTCTGGTTGTTTCTGGAAGTCTTCAGGAAATGCCCGCTCACCCTCCTCTGAGCATGACTGTTTTACCCACCGTCCGCTGCAGGGCAGTCTTTATAGAAGACAAAGGCCATACTGCAGAGGGGTCCACTCTCTTGCAGTCTGATGTCATCATGACCAATTGCATCTGCTGTGGCTCTGTTTCCAAATACGATCTCATTCAGAAGATTTCAGTGTCCATTTGGGACCCAATTGAGCAATAGCACGATGTCCCCATGGCACACATGCAGTTTTGGAGCGCCGATCCCTACACATGGGAAGAATGGGTGGTTAAAGTGAGGTGGGTGTGGTAAGAACGAGATAGCAGAGGATGATGTCATCGTGGCAAATATGACAAGTGGTGCTTTGGGATCCACAGGCATCTTGTTTTTTTTATAAATCAGTTTGAATATTGAAAGACTGTATCTAATCCATGGAGGGAAGGTGGGAAGCAAGAGAAGTACAAGAGAGAGAGCTCCGTAGATAAAGGTGCCTGCTGCCAAGCCCACTGACCTGAGCTTGGTCCCCAGAACACACACGATAGAAGAGAACCAAGTCCAGTAAACTGTCCTCTGACCTCTGTACATGCACACAGAGAGAGATAGAGACAAAACGTAATTAAAATATTGAAAAAGCAAAAAGAATGGCTTCTGACTTTCTAGCTTATGAGAGAAACCACCTAGAGGCCCATCAAGGGACGGATGGATAAAATGTAGCGCATTAAGCCAAGAGTGGCAGCACACACCTATAATCCCAGCAGTCAGTAGGCTGAGGCACAAGAATGGTAAATTCAGGGTCTGCCTGGGCTGTATACAGAGACCCTGTATCCAAGAATCAAAAACAAAGATGGAAGTGCTATGTATATAAAACAGAGTATTATTCAACCATAAAGGAGAATCAAATCCTGGTGTTTACAGGAAATAGTGGAATTGAGACCATCATGCTAGCAAAATGAACTAGACTCAAAAAGATAAATGCCACATTTTCTCTCATCCACAGAATTTAGATTTTTAAAAGATATAAAACTGTAACAGAGAGTATTTGAGAAGAGAAAGGGGACCAGTAGGAGAAGTGTCAACAAGAAGCAATGAGGGATGAAAATTATCAAAATATATTTTATACACATAAGAAAATGCCAAGATATTATTTTGCACAATTAGTAAACACTAATTTAAAAGTTAATAATAAAGAATTTCTGGATTGAGTAAGGAGGTCCATGAGACAATTTATGAGATTTAAAAGGTAAGACATTTTTGCACAGGCAGACTATGATTTTACTTGAATATGGCAAATTTGATATACACATGAGCCCTCCACACAGATATGACAAGTTCATGGTGTCTGTGAAATTCTAGATTTCCAAGGACTGTGCCAGAGATAGAACTCTGGGGTCTCTGGTATCCCATATATTTAGGGTAACTCAGAACAGATAAGGTCACAACTTCCTTCTTCTCAAGGGTGACGCCTTTTCTCACACAGTGGAACACTTTCCCCATCAACCCTGCGGGAACCCTGGGTGTTTAATCTCAGACTCTCTGACATCTCCAGGGGCCTTGGTTTCTACAGAAAAGGGAGAGCAACCTCCCAAGCCTATCCCAGTCTCCCAAAGTGTTCTTCCTCTATGACCAAGAGAACCCACACAGCCAAGGTCCACAGACACCTCAACCACACGAGCTTAGTGAGCGACACACACACACACACACACACACACACACACACACACACACACACACCTCATCCCTTCAGCAGAAATGACCTAAACTTTGTGAGGTTTGCATGTCCCTAGAGATGATCTCATTTGCCTGCTTCAAAAGCGCTTTGGTCTGCACAGCCTGTAGCAGCAAATTTACACTTCAAAAAGCAGACAGCTTTTTCCACATCTTATTCACTTAATGGGTGAGAATGTAAAATTAGTTCCGTTGCTGATGAGGACCTTGAGCCAAATGAAGAGTGTTCATTTGTCAGCACAGGCTTACAGCCTGAGACATGATTATATAGCTAATCCAATAATGGGTTTTGATGCTGAGCATTTATTTATATACAGTATGTCTTGTTATCTGTTGATAATCAGGACCTACAATTTACTCTTTCTTGTGCGTGGAGTGTGAAATAGCAACATCTTCCAGACATATTGCATTTAAGTACCAACATGCAAACATATACAGAAAGCGCCATCATCAGCAAAATATTGTATTTGCTTTCTTTAAAAAAAGAAAAGAAAAACCAACGCTTGGATTCAGGCTGTCATATTTTTTAAATATAAGTGGTATATTTCCCTTGATGTCTTTCTTAAGACTACCTAAGGGCTAAAAAAAAAAAAAACCAAGATTTTCCTCAATCATCTTGACCTACCTCAATCAAGTGATTTCTTTTTGTTGTTCTCAAAAGAAAAATCTATCTGGGCTCAAATTTTTCTCCTACATTCAGACAGAATGGTATAAACCAACAAGATACCTGGAGGATATCTTCATGACGACGCCTGATTGGCTCCCTAAGTCCTACAGACACCCTATTTGCTGCAAAGATTCATATTAGCACCACATGAGCAGAGGAGCTGTGATAATTATCTCAGGCAAAGCCTCCTTTTTCAAATGTGTAACTTAAAATTAAATATAAAACTACCGCATCTTTATCAGCTCTCATGGAGACTCCATGATGCTCTGTTAGATGACTGCTTTGTACCCTGTGGATGAGACTTAATGTCTGTCACTAAAATATAAGGATACTCTTGGTCTAACATATACATAAAGCACAGCATTTGCAAGTGTTTTTTGTGGGTAAAATATGTTGTCTGATATTTACCATAAAGCCTGTAAGAAAGAAGAAACTCATCTGGATTAAGAACTCTGCACATTGTACATGTGTACCTGAAAAGTCTGTGAAAGCCCTACCACGCGTGGGAAAGTTAACACAAGTGCTTTTGTATGCAATCACCCCTTCCACACACGGAGAAAAATCCAGAACTAATGCTGTAGATTCCTGATTTGACATGTCCCCACCAAACACAGCCTCCAGCCCAAATGAGGCCGATTAGATTAGCCGCTGTGCTATCCAACAAGGAACAGGACAAGAGCCCATTATTGAATTGAAATTTATTTCACAATATTTTAATGTCTACAAAACTCCTTGGTTTACTGGATTATACCAGTTTGCTAAAGAAATCCCGCTGTGGATGGCAAAACAAAGTTCACAGCTTTATGGGTAATGGGTGTGTAGATACGAGGGCTCTAGGTAAAAGGACTGTCTGTGTGAAGAGAACAAGGGCTAACTCCATGCCTATCTGTGTTATGGCCACACGTGACCACTGAAGTCCAAAATCCTTTTTGTATGTGCAGTGGCTGCTTTACCTAGCCTGGATAATTCATTAGGCTTCAACTCTGGTGGAGATTAAATGCATCTAGCATCCATTACATTCTTACTTTCGTCGCAGAAACAAATCTTTCTTGTACCAGCCAGTGTAATCTTCAGAGTTTTCGTTATATAAAACACCTCAAGAAAAATGCACTTCGGTAAGATTTACACTTTATTACTCTAATGATTCTACAAACACTTCCACAATGTGATGAAAGACAGCACAGCCCCAGACTGATTGAGAGCTAATAAAAATCAGTACTGGAAACTGAAAAGAGCGCCCTTATCATCTTTCTTTCATTTAGAGCTGATTACTAGGGGATTATAATGCAATCACAGCTATGTGTGAGAGGTAGCTATGGGAACCAGTTTTAACTGTTTATCTAGCCAAAGATCTTAATTTAAGTTTGAACACTCTGATTCATTTATATGTAAGACACCAAGGAGACAAAATGCAGAAGAAACACACGCACACTTGTTCTTCCCATTTAACTTCATAAGCTACCAGCCAATTTGTCTTTCAGGGACAAAATTAATTTCTGATGACAATGTGAACAAGTAATAAACTCCAAGTCCCTGTCCTGGGAAACTTGTTAATGCCATGTAATGTTCTGGAGTTCTTTGGGGGGTGGGGGGATAAGGTTTGCTCCCTGAGTTACAGGGCATCCATAACAGGCTTGTCTTTGTCCCAACCCTGCAGAGGCTTGTGGCACCTTTTCTAGAGGCTAATTAGGGGACGTTCGACAGAAACCATAAGCTGACCACTTCTTTCCTACAGGGTAGTTTTGAACTACTCATTTTCTTCAAATGCTCTCATGGTTCAGATTTGATCCCAGCTCAAGTCTCCAGCTCACTGCCTCCTAGCCCTGGCCTACAGGCAAATATGACAAGTCATAATTTCAGCTTTCTGGATCTCATGTTGTTACAGGACCCATTACATGTGTATGCACTCTACCTCCAGGCCTTGGACCTTCACAGAGAAACTCAAGAGACACCCAAGAAGTCTTGGTGGTGGGGTTATGCCCTTAAGCAACACAAAGACAGATATCAGTATGCTTCGTCAATCACATGGACACCCTCAGCTGGAAAATCTGACTGGCCTCTCCCTCCAAAGTAGCTGCCCAGCTCTTAGTAGAGATAACCACACAACTGGTACTATAAAGAAAGCTAGCATTTATTGACCACTCACTGTATACAGAGGACACGTTATATATATATATACTCTGCATACACAATCTCTCAATTAGGACAAAAACTCTATGAGGAAGTCACTTAGCAACCATTTCATAGGCGAGGACACTTGAGTCCTGTGAAATCTTAAAGTAGCATGTGGCAGAGTCAACACTTGAATGCCATTCATCAGACTCTAAAACTAACCATTTTAAGCATGTTGCAAGGTAAAACTTGGCTGTTAGTATTTCTCATCTTGCTTTGTTCACTTTTTTTTTTTTAGTACTGGACTGGGTGCCTCTCTTAATCCATAGGTTCTGTGCACACCCCTCCCCCATGCCTTCCCAGCTTGTGTTTCTCTGCTCTTGGGGACCTCCCCAAGGCATAATGGCGTTCCATTAGCGTGTTTTTCAAACCTCGCTCTCTCCTATGCGCTGACAGTTTTCATATGCTCCACATGAAGGATCCTTTTCCAGAAATACTTTTGAAGAAAGTCTAAAGTAAGCTGAAAAGTATTACATTTTTCATCTCAACGGGGAAATGGATTTAAGAAAAGGAGCGAAAAGCCTGCAGGTCTTTCAGATTTTTAAAAAAGAATTCAACACTGCTGTATTGGCTCTGGGAACACATCTATCACAGAAACCGAGAGAGCATCTGCATTCACACGCAGAAAAGGTTCCCTCTGTCCTTGATCACGATAATGACTTAGACTTGTGTCAAGCCTTTCATCCGCAGGGGCGCCCCTGCCCCTGCAGACACAGCCCAAGGAGGAGCTCTCTGGCTATCACAGCCCTGTTCCTGCCCTGGTGAGAGGGAAATGGTTCCCAGGGAGGGGACATTGAAAAAGACAAGCAGGCCCTGTAATTCTATTTGCAGAGTCAAGAGGCACCTAAAACAATACCCCAGTGCCTGGCACTTAGGACTAACAGAAGAACCTATCCACAGGACACCAAGAGGCAATATGTGAATAAGGAAGTGCTCACAGGGCCTACAGCCATGCCCTATGGACACTAAGAGGTCTGCTAATTGCTCTTTGTGCTTCTTAAATCTGCCTTGGCTAACTGAGAAGCATTAAGACCATTTTCCCTGCTTTCTTTTGCCTGAGGTCTGAAAGTGGCTGCATCAGGGAGGGAGGCCAGCAGGAGCTGTCTTTAGGTAGAATGGGACCTTGCATACAGCTGGGTCACCGGCTGGCACTCCATGGGCCCTGGAAGCCTGTGGATGTCATTCTCACCTCCAGGCAGACACAGATATGGAGCTACCCTTCTGGACTAGATGGCAATCCCCCTGAGCTCACTGCAGCTCCACCTAAGCCTGCTGGGACAACCCCGTGTTGTTGGGAGGCACTGTGGTTCTCTGTCTCTTCACTCTTCTCTCCACTCATCTATCACAGTTTACTTCCGTGTCATTTGCTGTTTTCTTAGCCAGCCTTCTGGGCTAAATACCATCACCAATCAACCACACACACACACACACACACACACACACACACACACACACACACATATGTGAACTCGGAGAGAGAGGAGAGGAGAGAGAGAGAGAGAGAAGAGAGAGAGAGAGAGAGAGAGAGAAGAGGGAGGGGAGTAGGGAGGGAGGGAGGGACATGTCATTCATTGACCATCTACAATGCCAACTGATGTGCTAAACACATCACACAGCTATGCCCCATCACCCAAGCACTGTGTTCTCCAGTCTACAGCTGAGGAGTTCATGATCCACAAGGAGGAAGTACTACAGCTAGCCACTGGCAGAGCTGGAATCTGTGGTCATGCACACTTAAACTCCCAGCACTTGGAGGAGGCAGCAAGACAATCAAAAGTTCACTTAGACTACCTTGTGAATTTGAGGCCAGCCTGGGCCACATGAGACCCTGTCTCTGAGCAGAGTGGAAGAAAAGAAGGAAGAAAGACTTCCTGTGCCCCAGCCCTAGGTCATACTTTCCCTACCACCCAGCATCTTGAGGCTGGGTTTATATCATAACCATATTGGCGTTCCCAACACTAGCACATACTTGGACATTTATAGGCAATCGACACACACCTACCAAGTAATATCTTTGAAGGAAGTCTATGGGAGCTAAATGACCAACATGGTCTAATTGCAGTACACTGTCTTCATTAGCCTTGAAGCCCAGGTAATGATTTTGATTTTCCTAGGTAACAACAGTGTGTGTGTGTGTGTGTGTGTGTGTGTGTGTGTGTGTGTGTGTAGAGAGAGAGAGAGAGACAGAGACAGAGACAGAGACAGTATTTAAACAAGCTCTCTGGTGTCATGCTGACGAATCAAGAAAAAAAAAAAGTGTTGTCTTCCTGGATTCAGGTGTTCTTTTCACTGAATTCAGTCAAACCAGTTCTGCATATTGACACAGGAGGTGTAAGTTACAGCGATTCAATTGTTATGCATCACTGCATAATCACTTCTGTCATCCATCCCTGTCCTTCTCCACCAAGGCTGCTGCAGCAGGGGCTGCATATTTCCCCAGAGAATGAGAGTGCACAAGGACTGTGGTGGCAGAGCCGTCCTCCCGGGGATAGCAGTCCATTCTGTCTGACAGACTGATAGACCTACTCTTGCTTTTTTGTTTTGTTTTCTCTTCTTTTCTTTTTTTTTTTAATTTCTTTGTCTCTCTTTTGTTTTTATTATTCCTTGTGTTGAGGAATTCAAGCCCATATATTTTGCCATTGCCCCTGCTACTGCCCCAGCTCAGTCTTAGGCCCTGGCCTTCTGACTTGACACCTGTACTGAATCAGCCCTTAATTTGTTGTGTCTCACCCCTCATCTTCAAGTTCTGTGCTACCTCTGAGTCTATAGCCACAAGACATTCAAGCCTTCCTCCAAGCTGGCGCTAACCTACCATCCCAATCCAACTTCCTGAAACAACCTCAGTGGTCCCCAAAAGAACTGTGCCCTGCCCTGGACCCCAGTCCGTACCCACGCTGTCCTTTACACAAGGAATAAGTCTAATCCTTAGTCTGGCAAGAACTCCCAGTGATCTTGGCCTTCTTTGCTCTGCTACCTACACATCTGACAGCTGGTGACTTGTATCCCTGTCACATTTGTGTCTCATAATTTAATTTCATGGATATTTATATTTGGCCTCCCTCCCTGGGGAATGCTAGTTTCTTTGAGGGCAATGACATCCTCTTATATATTTGTCCCATGAGAACACAGAGCAAGTAGCATTTTAGTGGCCCTTCTACTCTACTGTCTCTTAGAAGACAGCCATGCACACTACAGGAGGCACAGCTGGTTGCGGGATCCCCCGTGTATCACATGGCCCTTGTCTCCAGGTATTCTCACAAGACGTTCTTGTTCTTTCCACATACCATGCCTAACATCTCCCCAACACCACCACCGCTGCCACCTCCAGCTCTTCCTTCCTCTAGCTCCACTCTGCCTGAAAAGTTCCTGGGCCCAGTTTCCATTAGCAGCCCCCAGAGAGCTCACCACCCCTTCACAAGACCAGAAGAGGTCTGGTTCTCCCATCTGTGGGGTTAATTCCACTCAACAGTTGTGACACTGGTTAAGATCTCAGGACTGCATGTAATGGGAAATCCATAACTGACTGACTTGTGTATCTGTGATGGTCATGGCAGGATTAGACACAAACCCATTCCTCTAGGTTTCTCCTTCCCTTTCTTTCTCTGTATCTATCAAGCCCCTTTATTCCATGTGACCTTTATTATCTGTTATGCAAGAAATGGGGGGGAGGTTGTATTGTTATCTGCCTTACTTCCTGCTGCCTTTTGTTAACATTTTAACCAAAGATGGTAACTCCTCTGCAAATACCAATGACATCATTAACTAACCAGCATTCTGTTGGGTCCACTGGTTATTCTCTCTTCATCCTTTACAACTTGGATTCATAAGCACATGCTTACAAATCACCCTTGGGGAGATGTGTATTCTTCCTAAGTTATTGTGCAAGGCTGCTATTCAAACGCCTCCATGAAATTCTAGAACTTCCCAAAGCCCTCCCCTCCTGCACCATTACAACATGGATACTCTGCACTCACCTTTGACACCAGCTGCACAAACCTTGAACCTGTCTCTCTTCGCTATCTTTGTCCCACCATCCTCTTGGCCTCTTCTCTACAAACCCAGTCCAGAAGCCAGAGTACACCGTGCAGCCCAGGCTAGCTTGCTAAGAGGCAGAACAAAGGCCTCAGAAAGGTGTTAGGAGAAACTCTTCTTCTTCAAAGACTTGAGAGCCTAGAATTCAATCTGGGTGGGAGCTGAGAACACCGTAAACTAAAGGCTGAGTAGGGTTTCATTGAGTTCTCTCCTGAGAAGGGGTTCCTTCCTAGAATGAAGGGTAGGAAGTTTATTTAGGGAAGACAGGAGAGAACAGAAAGGGTAGCAATCTCCTAAGGGGGTCTTTCCCAGTGTAGCTGAACTTTTTAAAGGTTGGGCAGAGGGGAGCAGACACATCTATCTTCAGGTACAAATCTGAAGTCATAGAGCAGGGATCTCTGGTCTATAGTGATGTTCTGAAAGCATACGCCTGCCTCACTGTCTTCCAAAGAAGCTGAATAAACAATAGCAAAGGTAAGTTTTGAAATATGAGCCAAGGGCTGCGGGTATAACTCAGAAGAAGGGTTCACAGCTATCACGTGTGAGTTCCCGGTACCTCTCAAATAAACAGACAAGTGAAGTAAAGTCAGGCAATGAAAACTGTTCAAGAAAAGTAGAGTACAACTTAAGTGGACAAGAAATGGAGGCCTTGCTGCAGACAGAAAGCGCAGGAGACCCAAGTGAGAGTGAAATGAGACTGCAGTAGAATCTTGGCCAAGTTCCAAGCTCAGAGTCAACAAATGCAAAGCTAGGGGTAGGAGGTGGTGGCAGGGAGGGGAGTGAGAAACCAGGAGAGCAATTAATTAAAAGAACTGTTTGGAGCAGCTGAACCAATGATGCTCCCACCCCCACTCTCCCACCCATGCCTGCAGATCACCTAACAGTTTGCCTTCTGGTTAAAGCTCGAGAATTTCTCCCTGGAGAGAGGAGTGATTTGCCTAGAGGGGGTCTTGCAGCCGAAGTGGGCATTCAAACTGAAGCAGAGAGGAGACAGTAACAATACAACTGCCAATGGAGAAAAGTATAAAAGTGCAGCTTCTCTTAGAGCTGGGGATCAGCCTTCGTCTGTAGACTTCTTGCCTAGCATATACAAAGTCCCGGTCTCAATTCCCAGGAACACAAGTTTGCCATGGAGGTGTGGTCCCCCCACTCAGGAGGTGCAGGCAGAAGGAGCAGGAGTTCAAGGTCGTCCTTGACGGCCTAGCCAAGCCTAAGTTACAAGAGGTCCTCTCTCCCCCCACCCAAAACTAAAAAATAATTAAAATTAAAAATAAATAAAAGCTGCTCAGTCTTGAATAGAGTGGTCAGCCAATTTGGGTCACCCCCAGGGTCCCATTTTATAATATAATCCCCAAACACTTGTTAATGGTTTTCATTTCTCAAATGACTATAATGTCAATATTACATCATGTATTCACTGGCCGATGAGTAAAGCAGAATCAATCCATGTGTTTTCTTCTCGGGTCAGGTGCTGTTTGTAGAAGTTATCATCCTGCATTAGCTTCTGATGTAATTTAGTGAGCACAAGGCCCAAATGGCACAATAAATACAGAAGCAAACATGGATTCTGACATTGTTTGCTACACAAGATGTTCTGGAACCTGGAAGTGATATTTCAAGAGATTGTCACTAAATTGAAAACCAGCTTTTTAATTTCTCTTAAAGGCTCAAGAACTCCTAAGAATATACATATGTGGGGACACATTCAAAGAATTATTAAATATTCTGTGAAATTACAAAAAAAAGGAGAGGGAGTAATTTACCTCAGAGAGAAAAGAGATTAGTCAGAAAGTACAAGATAATTTTGCTTAAATTTCAATTAGTTTCAGTAAAGATTCATGAGGACAATTATCCAATAACCAAAAACAAAATGCTGTTTTTCTTATGGTTCTCAGAGAACAAAAAACTAATTCTTGGAAACAGAAAAGCATAATATTCAAATTTAAAAACTCAATGGAAAAAACCTGAATAACTGAATGCATTATGAACAAAACAAAGAGATCTAAAAAAAAAACTTGGAAACCTATCAAATCATAGCTCGAGAACATAAAAATATGAGAGTTAGGACTTGTGTCTACATCCATTCACTCGCAAAGAAGCCTGTGGAATATGGTTCAAGACAAGCTAAAATGTGAGAATCGAATTCATGGAGGGTCAAAAGCTGGCCACTGGAAACTTTTGAGCCATTGGAGACTTAGGGGAAGAATAAGCAGAGACATGATATGATGAACGTCCTCTAACCTGAAAAAAAGGGCATGGGTCTTCAGACTTACAAGACCTACTAACTGACAAAACAGTGTGAAGGAAAGAAGAAAAAAAAGAGCCACTACATGACATGGTCTGATGAAGTTTCAAAGACCCAAGGATCAAAAGGAAAAATAGCTATGGGGAGAGGGGGATTATCCATAAAATAATAATGGTGGATTGAAAGAATTTTCATCCACATTCGGTATTTCAAAGGTAAATAGAACAACTCCTTAAAGTGTTTCTTGTTGTTGTTGTTATCTTTCTCCTTTGTTTTTGAGACAAGTTCTTCCAACACAGCCCAGGCTGACCTCAATCCTGACACTCCCCTGACTCTACCTACAAACCGCTAGGATAATAAGCATGTACCACCACAGTCAATAATGCCTACAAACTTAGAATTCCTTATAAACCTGCATTTCACTGGAAGGGTAAAAGGGGCAATACCTTCTAATTCACAGCTGATTCTTCAGCCCCAGCTGACCAGCATCCACTGTCCCAGTAACTCAAAGGTTTTACTTAGTGGCTCTGGTCTTTGGTTAATCGCAGCTGATCAGACACCACAGATTCTTCACACAATGGCCTGGTAGAGTCTTTGCTTCTCTCTGAAACTTCACAAGCCAGGCCTCCGTCCTCCGCACTGCTCTCAACTTTCTATCTCCCAGGCTCCTACAGAACAGCTCACTGAGCTCTCAACACACGATAACTCTTCTATCCCAAAGTTCCAAAGTCCTTCCACAGTCCCCCCCAAAGCAACATGGTCAGGTCTGTCTCAGAAATACCCAACTATCCTGGTACCAACTGTCTTAGTTAGGGCTGCTATGGCTGTGGTGACACACCATGTGCCCCTTGGAGAGGAAAGAGTTCATTTGGCTTACATATCCATATCACTGTTAATCACTGAAGGAAGTCAGGGCAGGAACTCAAACAAGGCAGGAACCTGGAAGTAGAAGCCATTGAGGGGTGCTGCTTACTGGCTTAGCTTGTTCTCCATGGCTTGCTCAGTCTGCTCTCTTATAGAACCTAGGACCACCTGCCCAGAAGTGGCCCCATCCGCAATGGGCTGGGCCCTCCCCCATCAATCACTAAGAAACTGCCCTACAGGGCTGCCTAGTGCCTGATCTTATGGAGGTGTTTTTTTTGTTTTTTGTTTTTTGTTTTTTGTTTTTTTCACATTTGAGCCTCCCTCCTCTTCAGTGATTCTAGCTTTTGTCAAGTTTACATAAACTAGCCAGCACAATGGTAAGGTAATTATTATTTGCACAAGCATAGGACTACTTTTAAATTTCAATCAAAGAACTAAGTACACAGAACATAAAACTACAAAAGAAAATGTAAATATAAACTTTCACAGCATAAAAATTATGTAATTAATCAAATTTGAAAGAAAACAAGAAGAGCTACAAAAAATTATGAGTGAATTAACTATTCATAAGAAAAAGTAAATGCAAATCTAATTTCAGTAAGTCATTAAGAAATTTGAATCTATATGCTTAAAATTATAAATATATTGTGTTATTTCTTATTTGTGTGAGAAAATACCTAAGACTAACAAATTTAAGTAAAAGACTGCTTGGGCTCATGGTTTGAGATGCTTTATTCCACAGAGGTTTGGGAGATATGGAGGAATCTTATGGTGGTAGGGAACTTGTAGTTGAACAATATGACTCACTTCACGTTGACCAGGAAGTTAAAAAAAATGGAGCCAGAGTTCCATTATCCTCTTCAGGGAACATCCCCACACCTAACTTGCTTCCAAAGGTTCAGCCACCTTTCAATAGCACCATCTTCTGGAGATCAAACTTCAACACAAGAGCCTTTGGGAGACATCTAAGAGCCACGCCATAATATATATTCCATGGAATAACCATATAGGACTCATAAAACTTAAGAATGAGGTGATATACATGCACAACAGAATTTTATTCAGCTGTAAAGAGAAATGAAATTATGAAATTTACATGTAAATGATGAACTAGAAAATATTGTAATGGGTGGAGTAACTCAGGCCCAAAAAGACAAATACTGTGTGTTCTCTCTCATGTGTAGATCCTAGCTTCAGGCTTCTAGATTTTGTCTTTAAGTTAGAATACTTACAGAGGCCAAGAAGCTACAAAGGGTCCTGGGAGGCAGAGGTTCCTTAAGCAAGGAAGGATAGTACAATATGAGTGATAATGGAAGTGGAGAGAATACTGGGGTGGATTGGGGGGGATATGGGGAGTGTGAGAAGGGGGATAGGAGGGCTAATCAACACAAAAGGCATATACAAATGGGAACTTACTTTGTAAGAAAACTAAACAATATGCTCGGGTCAGTGAGATAGCTCAGTAGGTAAGGGTGTTTGCCATGAAGGCTGGCAACCTGATTTCAATGACCAGAATTGGTAGAGGACAACTAATCTCACAAATTGTCCTCTGACCTTTGTGTTCATGTGCATACCTTAGGACTCATGCACAATAAATGTAAAAAACAAATACTTTTTAAAATAATTTAAAAAATAGTTTGAAGGAAAATTTCCTGTGTGACTGCATAATGAGGTTTCTAGACGCAATATTGCTAACAACAACAACAACAACAACAAAAATTCCCAATATTAGTTATAAGATACCTCCGTATCAGCAATTGATCAGTGTGGTGGTTTGAAAGAAAATGGCCCCCAAAGGGAGTGGCACTATTAGGAGGTGTGGCCTTGTTGGTGTAGGTGTGATCTTGTTGGAGGAAGTGTGTCACTGTGGAGGTGGGCTTTGAGGTCTCATATATGCTCAAGATACCTCCCAGTGTTGGCGGACCACTTCTGGTTGCCTATTAGATGTGGGACTCTCAGCTACTTCTCCAACACCATGTCTGCCTGCAGGACACCATGTCCCACCATATAGATAATGGACTGAACCTCGGAGCTTCAAGCAAGCCACCCCAATTAAATGTTTTCCTATACAAGAGTTGCTCTGGTCACAGCAATAGAAACCCTAACTAAGACAGTCAGAGAGGCCCCAAAACAAGGCTCCCAAAACAAGACAAGTTCTTGCCATTTTTATTTGACTGACATCCTCTGGAACTAGATGATAAGACTATTGTTCAAGTGTAATATATTCAGGCTGCTGGGAGAAAAAGCTTATCAATGGTCTTACCCGACTCTACAACCAGAAAACTATAATACCAACCTATCTCGTAAGCAATATTCCCTGATGCAACAGAGGCACGGCCATTATAGGGGTAACCAGGTGCTTTCTGATAGGATTTTAGGTCTACTCCTTAGAAGGAACCCATACCTCGTACTATGAGCACTGCAAATCTACTCAAAGTTCTTATCTAGAGAGATCATAGGCCAAAGGGGAGAACCTACTACTCTTGTTTTGCTAAGTAAACATGGTATCAAACTGCCCTCTAAATATTTATGTTTCTACCCATAAATCAGTGTTTCTCTCAGTTCTGGTTGAATGTTTCTGTTTATGGTGGGTGATAATTAATACAGAAACACAGAATTTGTCAATGTGCTGTTGAGGGCTCAACCCTAAATGGGACATTAATGTCATCCCTCAAACTCTAAGGTTTGGAGAACAGCACAGAAGATAGAATGGAAAGAATGTAAAAGCTAGAGAGGGTGGGAAAGAGTGCTGTAACACTTCTGTTTGTGACATGGCTACTACACCAGGAACTCCCAGCCCATCAGCTGGTGTACCAGGCCCATCAACATTCTATCACAGGTGGTTGAAGGGTGCTCAAAAGACTTCAGCCCTGCCAGAGGAGCTATAAAGAGTCAAAGGCTGTGGTGGGAGAGGAAGTCACACTCCTCTGTGGTGATTGTAGCCACTGGCACATTGCCCTGACTCAAGCAAATAACCCATCATCCATGATCATGAAGGCAACTATAATTAGATGCAGTGGATCACAAAAAAAAAAAAAAAAAGAGAGAGGAAATAAAAGTAGGTGGGGACTTGGGAAGAAGGGATTCAGTGGAAAGTAGATGGTGATAAAAAAGAATAATGGGGACCCTCATCAAAGAACAGTGTGTGTGTGTGTGTGTGTGTGTGTGTGTGTGTGTGTGTGTGTGTGTGTGTGTGTGAAAGAATAGACAAAAACCTGAGAGCGGAGTGGAAGACAGAAATGAACAATACTACATTTGTACTAAATATATCATGCTTCATAGCAAGGAGTCCAAAGTTGGCAAGTCAGTAGGGATAGCTACAAAAGTGTAAAGGTAAGAATGATGAGACCAGAAGAAAGAAATGTCATAGTGATTGCCTAGTGTTGAGTTGTCACTTTTCAGTATGCTTTTTTTAAACTGTTCTTTTATATTTGTATTGCTTTTCTAATTTAAAGTAAATTGTTTAAAGCCTCTCTGCCCTTGTAATCACAGAGACTAAAAGAGCTGTGTGTTTGGAAACCTGGGCTTTTTATAAATATTGATCACTCTTCTGAATTGGAATTGTACACTAACATGGACCTTTATTCTCTGACCTGGCAGCCAGCTGGAACTGGGCAGGAGAGTTCTTAGAAGACCAGGTCACTCTGCCCATCCAGCCTCTATCCAGTGTTCCCCATCATCAGCCAGAGGATGGTTCCCCAGGGGGACCTGCCCTAATGAGTCCCTTTTGTTACAGTGCAGGCGTCACCTCACTGTCATACAGACAAGTTACTGCACATTACACATGCTCAGATGAGGTTCCATGGAATTGAGTAGCATGCCCTAGGACGTCAACCCAACAGCCAAATTCCAGCACACTCCTATTACCTCTCACGTGGGAGAAAAGGTTCTCCACCTTCCTCCAGGCAAGGAAATGAAAAGGTAGGAGCCTGATGACACAATGTTGACAAGAAAGCCATAGGCTTTCATGGTTGCTATCACCAAGGCCTTACAAAGCCAATTCATCAACATTTGGAAGCCAACAACGGAGCTCCTGTTGTGAGCCTGACAGCTCAAATCTTAGCTATGACTCCAAAGTCAAAGTGCTCTTCTAGAATCTGAAGTGCTCTTTTTTTTTGGGGGGGGGGGCGGATGCGCTGTGCTAAGCACACATGTCAAACATGCTTTAAAGTATCCAATTTATAATTATTCAGGCCTTTTGCAATTAGCTCTATTGCTTAAGGTTTTTCTTTTCTTTTTTGTTTTTTCTGTGCCCTCACCATTCTTGCCATTATTATTTGTCTTGTTAAATGTTTTGGCTGAAAATGCATTTCAATGGTACAACACTTATATGCCATGCAGAGATCAGGAGTTTGAGCCTGAAAAAAATTAAGCTTTTTGAATGGAAAAAACTTGTGGTATTTTTCACTAAAGTTGTAATATTTTATGGTGATTTCCCCTCTTGGTATTTCATATTCTCCCCATAACTACAGAGAAAGGAATTGGTGCTGGAAATATTCTGTTTCTGTGTGGTCATGTCACATTTAAGTAGCATTGACTTTGACTTAGTTGAGAAAGAAATCCTGGTCTATATCTATGAGTTGTTTCATTCTACTGGGGATATGTCAGTTTTCTTTCATGTTGCCATGTCAGTTGCATAGTAAGACTGAAGGTATGTCTTAGTTTCATTTTTGTTGTGTGATAAAGTACTCTAAGCAAAAGCAATTATGGTGATGCTTGTTTTAGCTTACTTACAATCCAGATCACAGTCCATTATTTCAGAGGGGTCAAGGTGCCAGGAACTTGAAGCCATCAGTCCCATCCCATCCCATCCAAGAGCAAAGAGAGCGCATGTGTATACATTGGCTTGCTTCTGCTCAGCCTGATTCCTCTACCTTCGGGTCAAGAACCCCTTCCTGAGGAATAGTGCCATCCACACTGGGCTGGGTCCTCTCATAGTGATTAACAACACAATATCCAGCAGATGTACCCACAGGCCAACCCAACACAGATAATCCTTCACCAAGACTCTCCTTCCAGGCAATTCTAGGTGATTAAAACTAACAAATTTTTAAAAAGTATCATTTGTATTCTCTGAAGCAGAAATAGTGCCCTTTAACAAGGAAAATGTTCACATTAATGAGTAGACAGGGCCATATTCTTGTGCCAAAGACCATCCCTAAAAGGAAAGGTATTGTTTCAGGCCCAACAAGACCAAGCTCTCAGCACAGATTTATTGGCCCCAGAGGGACAAAGAGCAGGGAATAAGAGACAAATACAGGAGATAAGAGGACCAAGGAGAAAGGGAAGGGAACAAGAGAAAGGAGCAGGGGTATGATTGCCTCTGGATAGAGAGGAGACAGACATGGCCTATAGGAAAATGGTGGTTCATAAAGATAAAATGGGCAACCCTGTGTTAGGATGAGGTGTTTAATTTAATTGGGCATGTTAATTAGGGCAGCCAAAGGGGGCATTTGATTACTGGACTTCAATACTTCGATAGCTGGACCATGGTAGTTAGCCTCAGGAGGAGGAAGTTACCCAACAAGGGAGTAGACCATGGTGGCTAGCTTTAAGAATGTAATGTAAGGGTTTTTAGCGAGGAAGAGGGAATCCAGGAGAAGCACAAGGCCTGCCAGAGCCATGTTCACTGTGC
The DNA here is from genome assembly GCF_003668045.3 of Cricetulus griseus. Lineage (NCBI taxonomy): Eukaryota > Metazoa > Chordata > Mammalia > Rodentia > Cricetidae > Cricetulus > Cricetulus griseus. The sequence goes on along the minus strand of NW_023276806.1, from coordinate 14,787,350 downwards.
TGGAGCTGGCCAGAGTCCCTTCAATCCCTGTTCTGAGTCACAAACTATCTGTCTGGGGAAAACCAGAATGATCAGCTCAGACTAGTGGGTCATTTCTGAGTTCAGGTTTCATCTGTAGCTTCTTTTCTCCTGAGGACTTGTGGGTTTTATCTTCATCTCCTGTCTTCACAAAAGTGAACCTGAGGGAAGACTTGGTGCACAGGTCAAAGTCTGATGGATCTGAGCCACTAAGCAAGCAAAGCAGGGACTAGCTCCATCTGCTTGAAAAGGGCAAAACTGAGTTGAACTCTGTCCTCCCAAGACTAAGGGATTTCCAAGGGTGTGAAGAGCACAGGAAAGGAGCACTTCCTCCCCCAAACTCTCCTTAGGTAAGGAACACTCCCACTTCCAAAGGAAGTCCCTCCTATAGCCCTAATCCCAGCCTCCTGGCTTCCCTGTTGCTACATAGAACAAGCAGCAGCAGTTCAATTTCAATCCTTGGGAGAAAGATTTGTGCTTTCAGAGCACAACTAAGTGCAAAGCACCTTGAAGCACAGACAAATGAAGCTGTTGCCCATACCTGCTGGACCGAATTCTTCAACTTGTCTTCCCCCAAATCAACTGTCACTGGAAAGGGGCTGGGCAGGGGGAAGTAAGGTTTTGATGAATGGTGAAATTGGGAGGTTACTCCTGGAGTTTATAGCCCTTCCCAGAAAAACACAGGGGAAGGAAAGATGCTTCATGAGAACTGTCTCCCAGGCACTGTCTCTGCTACTTTGCAAGCTTCAGAGCAGCTGCATGGAACACAGGATAGTCTTCCATCTTCCCTATGAGAAAACAGAGGCTCAAAGATGTGCTATAGACCTGAGGCTATGATGCAGCATTTGTCTAATGTGCACAAAGTCCTAGGTCCAAAAAAGAGGTTCTGTCACTTGCCTATTTCTCTTGTCTACTGTTGCATAAGAAGGTACCACTTAGCTTTGCAGACACAGCTATCCCCTGTCACTGCTTACTGCAGCCACAGTCAACTCTATCCCATGTTCTTCAATATCATGGTCAATAGTGAGTCTGTAGCTCCATGCCCTTCGAGGTGTTTGCAGAAAAGTTCCAAAGACAGCAGAAAACATTGGCACTCTGAGCACTGGAGAGAAGTGATTTGGATATAAGAATCCTTTCTTATATTTGGATATGGACTCCTTTCACAGGATTCGTGTGTGAGGGTGGTGAAATCACACAACATAATGGCACTGGCAGCAGGTCCATCTACAAGGAGAAATTTGAGACCTTCATCCTGAAGCATACAGGTCCCACCATCTTGTCTATGGAAAATCCTAGACAAAACACAAATGATTCCAAGTTTTTCATCTGCATTGCCCAAGACCGAGTGGCTGGGTGGCCAACATGTGGTCTTGGGAAAATGAAATAAGGCACGAGCATCACGGAAGCCATCAAGCATTTTGGGTCCAGGAATAGCAAGACTAGCAAGAAGATCATGATTGCTGTGGACAACCTTAATTATTTGACTTGTGAGCATCTTACACACCAAACCATCTCTTCTGTAGCTCAGGAGAGCGCCCCCACCCCATCTGCCAGCAATGCCCAGTAATCTCTGCTCTCACTGACCTTCTTTGGATTCCATATTTTCCTCATTCCCCTCCAAGTCTGGCTGGGTTGTAAAGGTAAGATTATGACTATGAATAAAAACTAGATAAGGGAGAAAAAAAAGAAGTCACCACTCAAACGTAACGGCTTAAAACAATAGTGCAGGACTGGGATGTAGATCAGTTGGTATCTGCCTAGCATACTGAAGACCAGGGTACCATTCCTGGTACATAAACCACAGGTGGTGAGGGAGGGGCAAGGCCATGGTCTGATGACTCAGGAGAGAAAGGTGCAGGACTGAGGGTTGAGTTGGAGGGCAGTCTAGGCTATGTGAGACCTTGCCTAAGGAAAAACAATCCAGTATTTTTCATGACAATGCAGTTGACCAGGGATCAGCTACATAGTTCTGTAGTTCTTCTAATAGTCTCACTCATTGCTGGGGAAAGTTGCAAGGCTAGATACTGCTAGAAGTCTGCCTCTCTCTCCCCCTCTCTCCCTCACCCCCTCCCCTCCCCTCTCTCCCACTTCCTCTTCCTTTCGATTTTCAGGACCTTACTAGCAGGCCTGCCATACATCTCAGATGGTAGCTCAAGCCTTCAAGGGAGTGGGCACAGACACCTCCATTCTCTGAGACATTAGACCTCAGACTGGGATTCCATGCTTACTCTATTAACCAAGGCTGGTCATGAAAGCAGCCTACATGTGGCAACACCTCTCAAAAAAGAGACTGACCAGAATTTGCTACAATCTTTAGTCTACTCTATTATTCAAGGTCCCACAGAGTCACAGACCTGGAACTTTCCACAGGTTTTGGTGGTCCTGGATCCGTGAAATGGGAGCAGGAGTGATGCCATGATGAGGGTCATGGTTGTGGAGAAGGGTCCCATGCAAGGACAAAGACAAAGGACATCTGAGAGAAGAGGTGAGGGACATAAGTCCCCAGGAGGGCAAAACTCCATTAGACTGCATAGATAAGTTAAATGCTGTTCATCTGGTCACAGCTTCTGAGAAGACTCGTATTTCCAAATGAGATCAGAGCCAGTAGAACACTGCACATGCATTTAAAGGAAATGAGAATGTCCGGTTTCCATCTCCACTCTGGAGCCCCTGAGGGCAAGGGATGGGGGAAGATAACATGTGTGGCTAACTTTATCCTGTGGACCCCCAAACACTGAGCCTACTTCCGGTTACATCCCTTTCCCTCCACTCCTGGGAATCTTCTTCCCCATTTTTTCAACTCCTTTGTTCGTTTATCCACTCATGAATGAAATTTTCATTGAGCTTCTGCTATGGTTTGAGCTCTGTTCTGACTGGGGACACGGGAGTGAGAAAAACAAATTCTTTACTTTCAGGGAGCTTGCCTTTTTTATTTCTTATCTCTTTTTTTTTTCTATCGAGAAAGATAGAAGATTTAAGTTAAAAACAATGTAAGTTATTAAAGAACAATTGCACGGGCTTTCCTGTGGTGCTTGGGATGGAATGGATATGACCTGAGATGGGTATAACTTTATCTAGAATAGCAAACAAGGCATCCTAGAAGAGGTGACATTGGAACAAAAACTGAAGGAGGTAAGCAGGCAAGCCCAGTCCATGTCTAAGAGCGTGCTAGGGTGGGGGGTGGGGGAGTGTCGGAGGCTGGTGAGCAAAGCCTGGAGCTAGGGTACGATGCTCAGGACAGGAAGCCAGGGTAGACACCCATCCTTTTGTTCATTGGCTGAACTACTACTCCCTAGCATTGTCCTCAGTCCTGAATATACAAAGACATCTGGGTCTCTGTCCTCAAGGAGCACACCATCCAGAAAGGGAAAAGAAGATAACTACCTGGACATGGTGTTTACAAGCATGGGTATAGGTAGAAGAGTGTCTCAGAAGGCCAGCTGCTCAGCTCATCTGCGAATGTCTGTTCTCCATCCATCTGCTGATGGATCAGAGACACAAGGATAGTGTTCGGCACTATCCTCAAGTATTACAGAATAATAATTTTTATTAAATGCAAATTTTATCATTGCATTCTAAAGCAAAAGTGCAGGGGGAACTGTGGAGTCTAATCACCATGTAACTATCGCTTTGAATTAGTACTGCAGATACTTCTAACTGCTTAATTATTTATTTTTAAAATATATTCCAATATTTTAATTATGTTCAGTTAAGTGTACTTGAATATTTGCGGCACTCTGCATTATTTATATTAGAGGAAAAGCAGCCTAAATCAACTTGCCCTGGCATTTCATAATTTGTGCTTGCATAACTCTAAAACAGATTCATATATAGCTATCAAATGGTTATTTGGAATATGCTATGATTTTAAATTTTTATCTAAATTTTATTTTAATGCCTCACAAAATAAAAGTTATTGGTTTCTTTATACTGGTATGTGTCTTATCTGATTATTCATATTCAATATTTGCAGAATACTAACTGTAGCTGTACTCTCCTCAATTAAATGCAAATGTGTAGGGGCCATCAAACACCCTAAACCTTGCCCCACTTACCCCACCCCTGCTCCATTCCTGGGGATGCTCAAAATTTGTCAGCATTGAATTCTCTGGCAGCCCAAAGGGACAGAGAAAGGGCAAGTGTGTCAGCATGGAACACTACTACTAACAGGAGGAAGGGGATCAGAAACGCCAAGGGAATTCACTGTCCTGTGGAGAACACAAACCATGGTGTTGTGTGAGAGGGGAATCAGGCAGAAGCTGACACAGATGTAGGCTCCCCCAGAACTGGCCCGAAAACTAATGCAGGCTGCTCTGGTGTTTGGTATCTGTCCAATGTCCTTTCCAATTTTTAAATTCATTTAAAAGTCATTTCAATCTAAAGGATAAAAATATTAAAGTTACAGTATTTCAATAACCCTCTTTATGTCTCACAAATCTAATAGACAGACGTCCTGGAAAGAGATTACCGCTTGAATACTTAATCCCAATTTGGATGTTTTTTAAACAAGGCAAACCTGGACTTAAATGCAATGTGCACAATTTAGCTAAGTATAAAATATTAATGCACAAACATGACTACAAATACAGCCAGAGAACCAGGCAGGAAGAAGACACCCAAATCCACCTCTGCACATTACTCTCCCAAATCAAAGGCTGTATGCAGGGGTAATGATCCTGTCTGCTTCCAGGATGGAGGGACAGGTGAATTGCAACACACCATCTCCAGTGTGGGAGTGGAGGGCTAAGAATGAGCCAGAGACTCAGTCAGAGACTCAGGCCAGGCTAGCAGCTGTATCCCAAGGTGGTTTGCTTTCCCAGTGTTGCCTGCTTCCTTGGATTCTCTTTGAGAAGGGATCAGCATATTCTCTGTGTTCAGGGATATGGTACCCCATACATGCACACAGTAGGGTGCTGAAGTCAGGTTTCCCGGCTCAACTCTCTCTCTACAAACACTTGTAACCTGGGCTGCCTTGGAGAAATCTTAAATCCCTGTGCCTCACGCTGGTTCCTCACAAGATCACATGACACAAAGCAATAGTAACAGGATCCACAATGCAGAGTTACTGTAACAGTTGATGGGTGAGGGAGACCATCATAAGGATGGGTTGGGAAGAAAAGGGATCAACAGGAATAGGGGAGAGACAAGAGAGGGTAACCGGAAGTGCATATGTTAAAAATACATTGTGCACATGTATGAAAATATCATGAAAAACCCTGCTATGTATAACTAATGTGTGCTAATAAGCTATTCTAAAAATAAAATAAGCGCAAATAAAATGAGCATCTTTCTCATGTCATCCTTTGTCCGTTCTCATCCCCCTTGTCTTCCGTGCCCTTTGCTCCCTACCCCCAGCGCGCCGCCCCCCCCCCCGCACACCCTGTCACTAGCTGTCAAAATAAGTGGATTCTAGTACAGCCATTGGATAACTGAGCAATGTTCAGGAATTCATCGCTGAGTACCTCCTACCATGACGAAGACACTGCACCCTTGAGAGACAGCCTAAGGGGCAGGCATGCCCTTAGCTGCTCCTGGCACCAGCTTTACACATATCTAGTGAATATAATGCAGGAAGCAAAGAAATGAGAGGAAAAATAAAGAAGGGAGAACAAAGCAGAAATGCAGGAATGTGCCCTTCTGTGGGTAAGGAACCTAGCGACTGCACTCACCAGGCTGTGGTAACAACGGACACTTAAAAACAACACACCGTTTACCTTACAATCCAGGCCTATTTGTATTTTGCACTAAATATGGCAATGAAATTATGAATTTCACATTTTAAAATGTCTTGTGCTAGGAACTACACAATAATAAACACTCCTTGTCTGTAAGTGGGAGCAAAATCCACACAAGAACTAGAAATGCCAGTTATAAAACCCTTAAGGGTTTTGTTTCTCTCTCTGGAAACTACAATAATTTCACCAAAAATTGGCCTTATTAAAATATCACAGCTTTGTCTTCACAAAAATACAACATGTTCCTCTCAACTCCATCCTGTGCAGCTCCAGGTGGCAGAGTCAAGCTGAAACTCCAAGTCTTGTGTGCCTTGTCCCCCTGTGCCCCTCCAGGAAGGAGCTCATCTCCCGGTGAAAAGCTGGCCACCATCTTCTCTGTTTGACTGGTTTCCTCAGTTTTGAAATTGTGCTATTTTTACATAACCTGCTTCATGAATCATACAAAGATCAGACAAACATGGGATATATTAGTGAAGTGGTTGTATATTAAGTACTCAAAATATTATTAACAAAATCACATCATAATTCATAATTTTCCTACACAGAGGGATGACTCCTGACCAAAAAAATCTAACTTTCCTCATTCATAAGACAAGACTCATTGGATGACTCTCACTAAACTAATTTCTGGATACAAAACTGATACATTTGTAAAAAAAAAAAAAAAAGGAGTACATATATAGTATTAATATACATTAAACAGCATGATACACTGGTCCTACATTACATGCGTTATATGTACATTTATGTATGTGTAGATAATGCATAGAAGTATATAAGACATAGCATACATTAGTTATATGGTTTTCCCTGAGTGCGCTATTCTGGGCAGAGAATACACAGACCAAAGAAAGGTTCCCATCTCAGTCCAGCGTGGTGAACCATTGAGGTCTTTGAGGTTACTTCCAGAAACATGGTGACTCAAAAACAGCTGTATCACCTGGAAGTCCCCTGGGCAACTTAGGGGCAACTGGGCCAAGGCAGTGTGTTAAGCACAGCACACATGACTCGTGATGACGTTCACCACTAAAGGTCCCTGGGCAGCTGCACTGCCACTGAGTCCCAAGTGCCCGTCCATTGTCTCCCTCTTATATGAGCTCAGAGAAAGGAGGGATCTAATGAGCCTCCCTTCTCAGTCCTTCAATGATACATTTGCCCCAGCTCATGGGGTGTCATGTAGGTTGACTCAAGACAGCTATGGATATGTCCAATGGGCAGGAACAACCACACACACACACACACACACACACACACACACACACACACACACACACACACCCTGAGCCGGGTAGGAAGGGAAAGGGAAGACCGGAGGATATTGAGATGGAGTCTTGTTAAGTGACTCAGGCTGACCTCGGGCTCACAGTCCTCCCGTGTCATGCATGGTAGTCAGCATTTTATATAAATCAGTTGTTTATTTCTCGAATTCATTCTTCACTAATTTTTGGAATAGGTATTCTTTCCCTTTTAAAAGTTAGGAAAGCAAACTAAAAATAGGTAGTGATCAGCAATTACTTCTCAATTGGTAGAAAAGGCAGGACTCAAAGCCTGACTTTCTGGCTCAAGAAAACCATTATTTCTGGTCCCCAGTGCCCAGGTCCCACCCACCATCCCTCCTGTCCCCAGCACATCACTGACAAGCTCCTGACTCAGTCTTCCATCCTTCTGTTTATCCACCAAATACTCATTGACTTCCAGACTCCCAACTAGACACTGAGACCACAATGGTGACCTAAATCCACCTAGTCCTTTCTTCATGGAGTTTGCAGTCCAGTAGGAGAGGGAGACATAAATTAGATAATTCTAGAAATAAGTGTTAAACTAAAGTGACGGTGATAAGATGCATATAGAATTTGAATGCATATAGCAACATCCACAGAGAAAAATCTAAAATAACAGACATTAAAGATACATAATCCATATTTATTGTCTGGCAAGCTATCGGGAAGCTGACCTCCAAGGGGGTACATCTCAATAGATAGCTCCAGCTAAGTTCATTCATGGCCCTTCTTCCTGTAAAACAACATTTTCACTAGTTGGGAGATTGTCCAACACAGCTCCAAGAACTTGAAGATTTGTGCCCCGTTCTTCTGAAACCCCACCTGCCACTGCTATTGTGCCCTCAATCCTTAACCTCAGAGACCAGAAACTGAGTGAAATAGCCACCTTTTAAACACAGTATACTTTGTGGTGGTCCCCAGAGAAATAGATCTGGGAAAAATGAAAATATGATTTGTTGATAGTGGCACATTTTCCTTTGTAAATATATTGAAATCCAGGGAGTAATCTGGACATTGCTTTTTATTCTATCCCAGCCAGTCTCTCCAGTGATCTGACTAGACTAAGGCTTTACTATGAGTTGTTAACTGCAAGCAGAATGGGGAAATCCTGGAAAACCAGACACCCAGTTGTTATACTTCATATAAAATAACTGAGCAATATAGGCCTTATGTGACATATTACTGCATGCTTTTCTTTTCTTTTTTTTCTGCATGCTTTTCTAGAAAAATATTAAGAGGTGATTATCAAGGGCTTAAGGACACACAATGGACAACATTAAAGTCATAAAGACCCCCACAAGCCTATGGAAATTAATTTTAAAGGAATGCCCTTTAATAAAATCCATTGTTACATGTGGTTGAAGAGTCACTGTTTATTATGTAGAGTTTAATCACTTAAATTCATCAACTGTTTGGCATTAAATTTTCGCCAATCTTGTCCTCATGGTGCCCATATTTGGGTGGTTCTATACTAGCTTCATTACCTGGGAATTTCTGGTGTTCTTTCTGGATTAAGATTACTCCATGAGCTGGCTGACACTTGACCCTAGTCAGGCCAACCACATTCTGTCCTCGAATGTGTCAGATTCTAAGTGCATCTGTACACATATGATTTCTTCAGGTGACCTGAGAGGACAAGCAAGAAATCCATGGAGACAGGGAGAGAGGGAAAGTGGGGGGGGGGGAGAACATTAAGAATAAAGAGAGAGGCAGACAGAAGCATAGGAGCAGAAACAGATCCCAAAGGCTCTTGATCTTTTTTCAGTTTTAAGTTGTATTCTTGTCCTAGATCCTGGCTGCATTCCTACCCTTGTGGGACACACTGGAACCCTTACAACTAATCCTCTCCCTTTTGCATAACCAAGCTTGTCTCTGTTGCTTGCTACCAAGGAGTGCTACCCAAAGCACTCTTTCAAAGAACAAATCCGACACAGCCTACAGTGGAAGGCCATGCATTCAGTTACCCCACAAGTGTTTGTGGAAGGCAGACACTGAAGACACTGATTTGAGTTAGTCACCATATTTGACATCAAAAGCCTCGTGTTTAGCTGATATGAGAGAGAAAGTATACAAGGCAGATGTGCATACCACGTGCAAAGATACTGTGAAGGTTGCAGGAAGAGTAACTGTCCTCTGAGCCAAGCAGCTACCATCTTGGGGAGTTTAGCTGCACCTTCCTGTAAAACAACCATCCCAGCTGGGTTTTTGACTGTTTCTACCCCCTCATGGAGGGGTGTGAAGGGTCATCACACACACACACACACACACACACACACACACACACACACACACACACACACCTGAGTATCCAACTGTTCTCTTCCACCTCTTTGTTGTTTATTGTAGCCTTATTTGCAGGTGGCCTTGGAGAGGGGCTAGAGTATATAGGCCCAGAAGACAATGCAGCTGAGGAGAAGACCTCATCCCTTCTTAATAAAGGTTATCCAAGTGTAGCCTGTTGGGGGAAGAAGCATCACACTGCTGGAAATAACCCTCTCTGTATGAAAACCAAATAAACTCAATGGTTCCCCCAGAGTGAACTTCGGGGAATTGTGCCTCACTTTACCACTGGGACCTTAGGAGAAGGGATAGGCATTGCTTGTTTCTTCCCTTGGGGAGGAATTGTAGCAACAGGATATAATTGAGCAGTAGAGATGCAGAGTGAGGGTGGAGAACGTGATCACCTGGGAAACCAGAGCATCCTGTCGGACTGACAAATCTTCACAGTGTACAAAAGAATTATCCCACAGCACTGCTACTTTCAACAGGGTCTCCCATTGAACCTGGAGCACAGCAATCTGGCTAGACTGGCTAGCCAATGAAAACCAGGGATCTCTCAACCTCTCCCCAACACCACTACACAGTTTACACTTGCCACCCAGTCAGCTTTTAGATGGGTTCTAGGAATCTGAACTCATCCTTCGTACTCACACAAGTGATTCAACCACTCAGCCATCTCACTACTGCCCAAGACTTTGCATCTTGACCACGTACCCCTGTGATTCTGAGGCTATGGGTCATACTTCACACAGCAAGTTCTCAACAGTGAGCAATCATTTAAGAGACTCAGACCTGGTTAGGACTGGTTAGTCCAAAGCCAGAACCTGCTGTACCATACAGAAAGTTCTGGCAAGCTTTCCTGTCACCTGCTACAACAGCATCCCCCAAATGGAGATTTTTCACAACAAACCAGCTGGAGGTTGAGATAATCACAAGACTTCAGACACGGGCTTCATTGCCAGAGCAGATAATCATACCAAAAAGGGGAAGAGAGCCCGAAGGCATTCAAACCTCTGGGGGAATATGACTTGCGATTTATTATCGTCTGAAAAGCATAAATGGTAGAAGCATTGTGATTTTTTTTCCAGGATATAGAAAAATTGATAGCATCAGAGTTGAGCTATCTCCTGCCAGATTCCACTCCTAGTGCAGTCTCTATCCTCTACAGACCCAGAGGGCCCTCCTCGGCCTCCTCTATCAAGCAGGTCACACATGGTTACTCAAGTTAGATAGAAAGATTGCGAAAGAAGTATGCCAGAGCAATAAGCCCTCTGCACCACAAGAATGCCGTTTACAACAACGGACAATTACAATCCCAGGGGAAATGCCTTGCCTGGTGTCCCTCTGTTCCTGCTTGGAAAGAGAGAGGTCACAGGAATAGTGGCAGAGAGGTGGATTCCAGGGGAGTGGCCGGAACTCCAAGGCCATGGTCTTCAGCCTTCACACTTCATCCCTGCTCTGTGTGCTCCCTGGAGAGGCCCCCTTACAGAGAGCTGCATAGCTTCTATCATTACGAGGCCTTGACTGTCTTCAGGCAATCGCTCAGATTTTTCTTTCTTTCTTTTTACCTTATTACCAATCTGCCTTTCTGAGCAGAGGTCACGAAATGGGCAGGGGATGTCTCATCTTCGTTATAATCCACTATTTGAAGCATTTCAATTAAGCCTCAGATCAGGCCCCCAGAACTGAGGCCGTTTTAACGAGGGGAAATAATGACCTTCTGTTGCAGGTGGCGTCTGGCACACCATCAGCTTTAATTCTTCTTGATCCTTCTGCACTCTTTGATAGCCAGGATCAAGGGTTCTCTTTCTATGCTCACAGCGCATTGGAGGACTTCTAGGGACTGTGCGGACATGGTTTTCATCCCCACAGTTTCTGGAAAGCCGGTTGTCACCTGCAAGTTCTCCATGCTTGGTTCAATTTACCAAAGATTAAAAAACAGCTGAAAAGGGTGTTGGTGGCGCACGCCTTTAATCCCAGCACTCAGGAGGCAGAGGCAGGTGGATCTCTATGAGTTTGAGGCCAGCCTGGCCTCCAGAGCCACTGCCAGGATAGGCTCCAAAGCTACACAGAGAAACCCTGTCTCGGAAAAAAAAAAAAAAAAAAAAGCTATAAAGCTGAGACCATGTGCTACACTGTGAGTATCTGCATGTGTTCCCAAGGCAAGTAGACATCAGGAGGATTCTGAAGAGACAGTGGGATAAACCTTTTGATGTTCTCTCCTCGAAAGGAAGCAGAGAACAGGAGAACACTTGGCAGGTTTAGTGGGGTGCGAGGGGGAGTACCCACACATCAGCAAGCAAGGCTTCTCCTAGTGGCACAGACTTCTTTTTGGGGGTCCTGGCTCTGGTGGAATTTTGTTTCCTTAACCAGAACATGGATATTTTAAGTAAATAAAGGGCAAGAAAGATAGAAAATACCAGCTTTTTTTTTTTCATTTTCCTTGTCCTTCAACAACCCTTGAAGCCTACTGTACACTTGGCTCATTCCTAGGCTGCCACTGCAGGGGAGGGGGCGGCACATGACAAATGTTCTCTGCCTCCAGAAGTTTATTGTCAACACGGAGGGATTAATACAAAAAAATTATAATTATGGGAATAAATGCTTAAAGCAAATACCAGGTAAGCTGGGAAGAGAAGTGGGCTCCTGTGTGAGGGGGGAGTGGGAGAAAAGCACAGCCTGGTCGGGACATGTTTGGGGACACATTCCTAGGGAGAGAAAGGGCTGGCAATTGGAGCCACAGGAGTGAATCAGGGCTCGGAAGAAGTTTCCAGAAGGTGTTTGTGGGTGCAGACATCTGTAGGGAGACACCCTAGCCCCGCCCAATAGTCCTGGGACAGGTACCAGGTGGACCCAGGACTCGCCCATAAGGGCGTGGTGAAGGAAGGCCGGGGTGACGTAAGGGAGCTTCTTAAGGGGCTGCACGTGGGGACCCGGGCCCCTTTTGTTCTGGCCGCGCTTGCTGGGTTCTATAACCTAGCTCTGGCCTGTGTTTTGCCTTGGTGTCTTCTTGAATAAAGAGGCTTTAATCGTTACAGACATCAACCACAAAGAGCTCCATAAACTGTCCACATTTATTCGGAGAACACACACTTAAATGACCACGTACGTTTGTGTCCTCACAGTGGATAAGACAGAGCTGACAGTCCAGAGCCAGAGTGTGTGGTTTTAGTCTCAGCCTTGACCCTACATGTCATAGCTAAGTTCCTCGGCTCCTCTACAAGGCAGGAGACTGATACAAATACTCACCTAGTAGGGTTAATCTGAGGATTGAATGTATCAGCAGTTCCAAGGTCTCACAACTGTGCAAGGGTCTGCTACCACAGAAAGGTCAAATTCACTCTCTGCTTCTGGTGGGAGCAGGAGGGTCCTCTCCTTTCCAAGTTGTATCTCCTGATCCTCCTCCCCAGGAGAAAACAGCCTTTCCCTGGCCAGGACGGTGCATCCTTTCAGGGCCCCTTCCAGCAAGTTCCCACCTTCCGCCCTGAGGCCTGTCCTCCTGCCTGGACACCCGGAATGGATCATTTCAATTCAAGAAATGGCTTCTGGTGTCTTTTCAATTCTTACACTGTTCTTTCTTGCAACCAGACGGTTTATCAGGAAGGGTATCAGCAAATACTCTGTGCTTTACTGCCGTTAGATGGCACTGGCATTGAATTGAAAAAGCCTTAAAAATAGCCATCAATCATTTGATGTACGTAGGCAGTGATCTATATTGATATGGCTGCGGCTACTATCTGAAATGGTTGTCTTTCATTTTGCCCTTTATATGAGGGTTATTACAGTGCACACCACTTACAACAGACATGGTTATTAGAGACAATTGGTTATAGTGGACAAAAACTGATTTCCCAAACCAAACATATTAAATCCAATACATTTTTCATAGGTTATAACCGACAAAAACCTTGGTTTCAGCTGACATTTTCCAGGGCTTTTAATGACATTACTACAGGACTCCAACAAGGGAAAGGAGGATGGCAGGTGTCAAAATGAGGCCAAGGAACACCAAAGGTTTCATTTCCAACAAAATAATTATCCAAGGGTAGGAAACTACTTTGGAGTTAATCCTCAGAGTGCCCTTGGCTCAGGTGACGAGGCGTCTGGTCTCAGTTTCTCTCCCCACCCCCACTCAGCCAAAGGCCTCACGTGGGGGCTGAGGACATGAGAGACAGCCCAGCAGAGCCTCCTCGTGGCATATCGGCTAGACCACCAGTGGTGGCCCCTCCTCCATGCAGGTCACTACAGCTCTGAATGCTTTTCTGTTCTTCATGTACCTAGACAAACAGCCCTCTTTCAGCCATGCTTTAAGGGGTTTTAAATAAAGGCAGGGGGATGAACTAAATGATGTTTGTGCCTTTGTTTCTGTTTCTCTCACAGGAAATAGGCAGAAACTACCACAGCCCATCTCACACCATCCGGGTAACTGCCTTCTCAGCCCCTACAGAGCTAGCTCGGCATCTCCTAGCTACTTAGAACTGTGCCATGTGTTTCTTTGCCTTTGCCCAAAGCCCAAGACTAGTTCCTTCCTCTGTTCCCAAGACCACCTTTGGGTGGGCCCAGCAGCCATTAAATAAACAAAAGTGTCAAAGCCCTTTGGCCACTCAGGACATGGCCATCTCAAAAGTGTGAACTTTGTGTAGTTAAACCTTCCCCTGACTACCTCTAAAAGGTTTCTCACTTTATCCTTCATTTCTGAACAACTACAGGTCACCTGTGCATCCTTGGAGGCAACTTAGAGGCAACTATCCAGAAGGTTCTAGAACACAGCTGACTCGAGTGAGATGGATACCCTCCTCTCCCCACCAGCAGCATTAAGTTACCACCCCTTGCCACAGGTTACCTCTTGCCAATTTGTCTCTGCCACGGCACACTCACCAGGAGTTCCCTTGAAAAGGGAGGGATCTAGTTCATCACAGAATATCTGGTGCCAAGGTCACAGTAGGTACCTTTTAAGGTTAGCAGAATAAATCTATCAAGGTTTATTTTCTTCCCCACTTTGGGCAGTGAGGTAGGGGGTGGCTAGTGGTGGGGTGGGGACAGAGAATATATAATCTTAGTTTCTTGTCCTGTGGCTGTGATAAAATTCTCTGACTAAAGTAAGTTTGAAAGGGGCTTGTTACACTCACAGTTCAAGAGTACAGTCCATTGGCGGTGGGGGGGGGGGGAGTCGAGGCAGCAGTACTTCAGGCAGCGGGTTACATCTTACCCACAATCAAGAGTAGAGAGTGAACCAGATGTGGTGGTGCTCATCTTTAATCCCAGCTCTTGTGAGGCAGTCGCAGGTGGATCTCTGAGTTCCAGGCCAGCCTGGTCTACAGATTAAGTTCCAGGACAACCAGGGCTACACAGAGAAATCCTGTCTCGATAAAAAGAGGAGGAGGAGAGTGGTGAAGACATCCAAAGGAGACATTCCCTTTCTCCACTTATATAGGTCCATTATTCCAATCAAGGCATGGTAGTGTAGTGAGAATTCTAATTGGTCATAAGAAGAAGAACCTGAGTCAGATATAGGGGCTAATGCTTAAAGAGAAACAGAGCAGCCAGCCACTGGTTCTTATCTCTACTGAATCCTCAGACCAAAGGGGAGATCCTGTCTATGAAACCTCAGACTGAATGCAATGAGCTCCTGTCTCTTCCCACCTTATATTCCTCTCTCTGCCCAGCCATACCACTCCTGCCTCCACCCTCCTAGTGCTGGAATTAAAGGCCTGTGACTCCCAAGTACTAGGACTGAAGGTGTGAGCCATCACTACCGGGCTCTGTTTCTCTTTTAGACTGGCTCAATCTAATGTAGCCCAGGTTGGCCTTCACCTCACAGAGATCCATCTGCCTTTGCCTCCCAAGTGCTAGGATTAAAGGTGTGTGCCACCATTGCCTGGCCTCTATGACTAACTAGTGGCTAGACTCTGATCTTCAGGCAAGCTGTATTTGTTAAAGTACAAACAAAATATTGCCACGTGGTAGTTTATTTATTTGCAGGGCTTTCTAACTCCTGTTTCTCAGCAAGAAGCACAATTATGCCTTTGGTTCTGCTCTTCCCAGATTCACATGCAGGGGAGTGGCTGTCCTGCTCCTGGGAAGACTCGCCTGTTAGCAAGCAAGCGTGAGCCCTGCCTTTCCCAGCTCTTGACTACCCAGGTCCTTCTGGTCAAAAGTAAGGACATGCAAGGCTGGAGAGATGGGTCAATGGTTAAGAGCACTAGCTGCCTTCCAAAGGACCTGGGTTTGATACCCAACACCCACATAGAGACTCACAACCTTGTGATGCCAGCTCCAGGAAATTCCTCCTCTGCCCTCCCTTGTCACTGCACACAGACAGTACACAGACATACCTGTGGGATCCTCTGACTGACTACATGGGAAAACTGCTACAGAAACTGTAGGTTCCTCTCCCAAGATTTGAAGACATCACCCACCCCTCTTACATTTCCTACTGGAATATCTCACTGTCCAGTTGATTCTGAGACAAAGTGACTCATGAAAATCATTCTGACAGGACAGGAGAGTGTCCAGGGCGTGGCAGTCTCTCATCCCTGGGACTGGACACATTTTCTTAGGCTCACTGCCTAGAACCCTCTCAAAATTGCTACCAACAGCCCTGCTCCTCACTGGAGAAGCCCAGAGCCTGGCCAGCACACCCACTTCTAGTCCTTCTACACAACAGATTTCCCAAGGTGATTTGCCTGAATTTCATCCTCACAAGACTGCATCCATTTTGGTTTGTGTTTTTGTAACCAAAATACCTGGCAAATAAATGGGAGAAAAAGGCTTTGTTTGGGTACAGTGTGAGAAGGCAGGCGTGGCAGGAACCACTCCTTCTGTGGCTAATAATGGGTTACACAGAGAAACCCTCTCATGAAAAAAAAAATAAGAAAGAAAGGAAAGAATGATAGGAGGCAACTAGGGAATAGCAGCAGACTGTCTTCCAGCCTTCATATGCGATTGTGTGCACAACAAACACACACACAACACATGCACACACATAAATAGATCTCAGTGTTCTTCATTGCAGTAGGGCAACTGCAATTTACAAGTTTATTATGAATTTTAAAAAGAACCAGGCAAGAACTCAAAGCCTCCCAGAACAAAGGGGAGGGGCATGCTTAGCAGGAGGGAAATGCTAGTGCCCGGATTTGGTCAAGATATGCACTGAACATGTGTGTCAATGTGTCACTGTGCCCTGTGAACATGTGAAATTTCATGTCAAATAAAACTGTATTTTAAAAAGGAAGTGCTCATTGCCAGGAGATGGTGGTGCAAGCCTTGAATCCCAGCACTCGGGAGGCAGAGGCAGGCAGATCTCTGTGGGTTCAGGGCCAGCTTGGTCTACAGAGTGAGTTCCAGGGCAGCCAAGGCTACACAAAGAAACCCTGCCTCAGGAAACCAAAATAAATAAAAATGAAGGGCTCCTGAGGGTCAATGCTGAGTCCAAATCCCAGCTCTGCCCCTCACTGGCTGGAAACATGGACAGGTTATTATGTCTCTCTGTAAGATGGGAATAACAGTGGTGGCAGTGTCTTCTTCAGAGACTTACAATGACATCCAAGAGATTCCATGCATAAAAAGTGCTCAGAATAGTGGCTCATACCCCCTCAGTGAGGCATGAGGTGAGTGATTGCAGCACCCTGTCTCCAAAACCCTTTCCCCAACTCTGCCTGGCCATCCTTCCCTTACCTGGGCCCCAGCATGGGCCCGTCTTCCCATTTCATCAAGCCCTTTCCCAAGTAGCCCAGATGAAAACAAGCTTTCTCTGCTGGCTCCGCAAAGGCCTTGTGTTATCAGTGGCTCATACATGGAACATGTTGTCCTCAGTCATTGTAGCCATCAGTGTACATGCCATCTCTCCCGTGAGCTAAGAACTCATAGAGGGCAAGGCCTAAGCTAAAAGCATGCCACCTGTGCCCATCTACCATCAGTCCTCCATCAGTGTGTGGGGGCTTCTAAATTTTTTATTTATTTTTGTGTGTGTGATGTATGTGTTTTTGTGTGTGCATGCACACTTGCTTGTCTCTATGTATACTCCACGTGTGCAGGTACTGCAGAGGTGAGGAGATGGCATTGGACATCCTGGAACTACAGTGATAGGCAGTTGTAGGTGCTGGGAACCAAGCCTGGGTCCTCTGTGAGAGCAGTAAGTTCTCTCCACAGCTGAGCCTGAGCACTGAGCCTGACCTCCATACCTCATCTCCATGCCTAACCTCTGAACCTGACCTGTGAGTCGACCTCTGAGCCTAACCTCCATGCCTGACCTCCAAAGACCACTGACCTCTGAGCCAAGGTTCCAGCCCATCTGTGAGCTTTGTAAACAAAAAAGGAGAAGCTTGGAGGAAACTTGGATTTGATTGTTTGGTGAGAAAGTAACTTTGAAGAGTGAAACTTCTTAGATTCATTTCCTTATGTTGGTCCAGTTTTTGTTTTTTTTTTTATAAAGTACCTTCTGGATAAAGCCTTCTAGATGGCTCAGAGGGTGACAGCACTGGCCACAAGGTCTGACAGTCTGAGATCAATCCTGGGAACTCACATGGTAGAAGGAAAGAAAACTCTACACATTATCCTCTGACTTCACACACACACCAACACACACACACACACCCCAACACACACTAAACACACACACACACCAACACACACTAAACACACACACACACTAAACACACACACACACACAAACACACACACACTCACACCAACACACACACACAAACACACACTCACACACACACTAAACACACACACACACTCACACACACACACACACAAGCTAAACACACACACACACACACACCAACACACACACACTAAACACACACACACACAGAAACACACACACACCACACACCAACACACACACACTAAACACACACACACACACAGAAACACACACACACACAGACACACACACATACACACACACTCACACACACACAGACACACACACCAACACACACACTAAACACACACACAAACACACACACTCACAGCACACAGACACACACACATACACACACACTCACACACACACCATACACACACACTAAACACACACACACAAACACACACTCACACACACACATACACACACACACTCACACACACACTAAACATACACACACACCATACACGCACACATACACACACACACACTAAACACACACACACTAAACAAATGCACAAATGTAATTTAAAATTCCTCCAAGCATGATGGTGCATGCCTTTTATTCCAGCACTTGGGAGACAGAGGCAGACAGGTCTCTGACTCTGAGGCCAGACTGGTCTACACAGTAAGTTCTAGACTAGAGCTACATAGTGAGACCCTGTCTTAAAAATCACTCTGATTTTAGGGAGTCTGGCTGCTTTCTGCATGATGTGGGAAGAGGGGTGCCAGTGTTAGGTCTTGCTGGAACCCTCATTTCACCCTTACATCTCTTTCTAGTCTGTCTTATGTCTTCCTTGGCAATGCTGTGGGCAGCAGGACACCAACAGCGTTCAATTAAACATTCAGGTTTGCCGTCAAGGGGAGAATGGGTTTCAGAGAGGCAAGAGACTGAACTCGAGTTTTGAAACTGCCTCCTGTGGATTTCAGAGTCCCAGCTATCTCTCTGACCTTCTCCTGAAGTCATCATGAAAAACTGAGAAACTGGGACCTTAATTTTCCTGGTAGCTCTTTCCAAGAAAGGAACCAGGGAGAGAAGAATCTGACCTCAGGCATTTACCAAGATCAATCCTCCAGCAAACTCCTATAATTTATATTCAAAGTGTTGGTGTGTTGTGTTTGGTATTCCTGTCTTGGTGTGAACACCTTGCATACAGTAGGCCCTCCTATGAACACAGATACTTGATGATGGAACAAACGATTGTTCCACAACATAGATCAAGCAGAAATCATCTCAAAATACAGGGATCAATTTGCATTTGGCTACTAGGTCCTGCACCACAGCCTGCTCCACCTGAGTCCTCATGTCCCTGGACAGACAGACTCATTCACTCTGCTCCAGTCCCACTACTGACTGGTAGGTTCAATACCCAAAGGGCCACCCAATATATGCAAGAGCTACTTGTAAAATTCCCCCTTGAGCCACCTCCGAAAGCTGCCCTGTTCTGTTGGAGTCCCGAATCCCTTGCAGAGGGTGCAGTGGAGAGCAGCAGAGGCTGAGGAGGCAGCTCTATCTTGGCTTCTCAACTGGGGGTAGCAGAGGTGAGTAGCAAAGTTCCTCCATGCACCAAGGCAAGTTTTGGGCGGTATTCCTCCCAAACAGCTTTAAGTTATTCTACCTTCTGCCCCAGCTCCGGTCCAGAAATTCCAGACCTGGAGTTCAGAACATAAATCCCCTGGGGCTCAGCGTGGACACCCACCCCCACACACGCCAGCACACTGGAAAGGCAGAGGGGTAATTACTTAGTTGAAGATATCAAACTCCCATTAAGTGTTTCGCCAACCGAGGGCCATGTGACTGCTTCCTTCGTACACTTGTACTTACTGACTTATTAATCCATTATTTAAGTGTTCCATAATTTAAAAACTTCCGTGCTTTGTAAGTAGTAAGACTTTCCAGTTAAAGACAGTCATTGTCATCCCAACACCCACTATGTTCCTAATTAGCTCTATAATTAAATTTCCAACTAAAGAGAACTGAAAAAACTCTTCATTGGGTAAAGTAAAATGTTCTTAATTATGATGTTGTATCTTTGACAAACAGAAGTAGAAAAACACACACACACAAGAAATTAAATATAAATGTACCCATCTATAAATGTCATCTTTTCCATATCACAGATTCACACTCAAGCTATACGCCAAAGTTGTGTCTCTATTTTTTTTTTTTAAGGAGGGTGGGAGAGACAAAGAATAAAGAAGGAACTTTATTGGTTTAACTTGCTTCATGAAAATAATGATATTGATCAATTTTATAGAGATAATTTCAAAAGGAAGTATTCCTTTTGAAAACAATTCCATATGAAAACAATATAAAGTTTAAAACCCACCTAAGATGCAGTGCTGTCAATGGGCTAGTTTTTGCTGCCATCCTGGCTCACATACAAGTAGGTCAGAAGGTCTACAAGGTAAAACTGATTTGGAGGGATCCCTGAGTATTGTGCTTTAGTGGGTCTAAGGATTGTGTTCTGTAAAACTGCTTGTAGCTTTCATTTTCCCTGATATATAACACAACAAAGAGATTAGAGAAGATGGAGAGATGGTTCAGCAGGTAAAAGCACTGGCTGCTCTTCCAGAGGACCCAGGTTCAGTTCCCAGCACCCACACGGCAACTCACGACCTAACTCCAGTTCCAGGGGATCCAGTGCCCTCTTCTGGCAGCTTTGGGCACCAGGCATTCACATGGTACTCAGACATAATATGAACAAAAGACTCATATGCATAAAATAAATAAATCTTAAAGAGAGGAAGAGGGATGGGGGAGAGAGAAAGAGGGAGGGTGAAAGAGAGAGAGAGAGAGAGAGAGAGAGAGAGAGAGAGAGAGAGAGAGAGAGAGAGAGAGAGAGAGAGACTTCTGTGAACAGTAAGCAAAGAAGCTCTTTTTTCTGTATTTACATTTTACAAAATCTGCCCCTTTCCCCTGAGGGTGCAGAACCACGCGTGTGCTAATTAAGTTCACAACTGTGCACATGAAGTCAGGAAATACCAAAAGAAGAAACCCAACAACTTCCTTCAGCAAACCTGAGTTGCTGGAATTGCCCGTGGCGTATAATGAAGTCATACACTGTCCTGCTGTTCAAGCCTTCCAAATACCAAAGGAGCCAAGTGAATTTAGTTCTTAATTATTGGGATCTTAACTCGTTTTTCCCCTTAGCCTTCGCTGCCTTCCTCAGCCCGATGCCCCTTCCAAGTCTGTGTGTGTCTGCATTCCCATGTGTTTGTTTGAACGTCTTCAGGCTGGGTTTTATGTTGTATAGTTCCATTAGGGACAGAGGAATTTAGCACAAACATTCCAGAGGAAATTCTAGTAGGGTGATGAAATTTAGTGTGGAAATTTTTATCTCAAAGAGGACATGAGTTTGGGAAAGTTCTTATTAAGCAGCATTTTCCATAGGCAAGGGCTGCTACTGTAAGCATAATGAAAGCCACATTTATAAGTGTCTTGTGTGTGTGTGTGTGTGTGTGTGTGTGTGTGTGTGTCTGTTTGTGTGTCTGTGTCTATATGTCTGTGTGTGTGTGTGTGTGTGTATGTCTGTGCTGTGTCTGTGTGTGTCTATGTGTGTGTGTGTGTGTGTGTGTCTGTGTGTGTGTGTGTATATGTCTGTGTTGTGTCTGTGTGTGTCTGTGTGTGTGTGTGTGTCTGTATATCTGTGTGTGTCTTTGTTTTTGTCTTTGTCTGTGTGTGGGTCTGTGTGTGTGTGTGTGTGTGTGTGTGTGTGTGTGTGTGTGTATGTCTGTGTATGTGCCTGTGTGTGCCTTTGTGTGTGTATGTGTCTGTGTCTGTGTATATGTCTATATATATGTGTGTGTATGTGTCTCTGTGTGTGTGTCTGTGTGTGTGTCTCTGTGTGTGTGTCTGTGTGTGTGTCTCTATGTCTATGTATGTGTTCATGTGGGTACAAGGATGCACACAGATACTAGAGGACAACCTCAGTTGGTTTTGTTCAGGTACCATTTACCTTTTTCAGGGCTTCTCATTGGCCTGCAGCCTCCCGTGGCCAGGCAAACCCAGGGGTCCATCTGCTTCTGTTTCTCCAGCACTGGGGTTACTGGTGTATGTCACAAAGCCCAGCTTTTTTAAATTTAACATAATTTCTTTATTGAATCTTTGGGAATTTCACACCATGCACCCCAATTCTGCTCCCCTCCCAGCCCTTCCGTATCTTCTCCTCCCCCATGAAGCAACCCCAGAAATGAAAATTTTTTTTAAAAAAATCAAAACAAGCAAACAAAAAGAAACAGAAAACAAGAGAACAAAAAGAAAACAACATGAAAAAGATGGCCTTGGCTTCTCCATCTTTCCCACCTCTCCAACACCTCTTTATTCATCCTGGTGGCACTGGGAGCCACGGTGCGACACGGTGTACCCTTTGTCCAATCAGCCTTACTTGCAAATGTTCATTGCAATGAGTCACCGGTCTGGTTCAAGGCCTCTGGTTTCCGGCACACCATCACCACTGGAGCCTCGCCAAAACTACTCTCGGATACACAAGTCATGGAGACCCTGCAGGTATTGTTCCACAGGACCGTTTCCATCACAAACTCCAGCAGGTCCTAGCGGGGTAGATGTTAGGGTGCACCAACCCCAGGGCCTGGGTGGTAGTTGACCTGGTCAATCCAGGTTACCTGGGCCACCCCAGCCCAGCCCTTGCTGTGCATGGGTGGGGGTGGAGGGGCACATCTTTTCCATGAGGGTCCAGGCCAGCTCTCTTGCTGAAGCACAGCATCCAGAGAGGGGCAGGGGCAGCTATCCAGAAAGCCTGGCTTTTTTATGTGAATTCTGGGGCCTTGAACTTGGGTCTCACTACTTGCCCAGCAAGCATTTTATCCATGAAGCCATCTCCCAGTCCTATAGCTTTGAATGGATCCTCGAAATCGAATTCTGAACTCTAGTGGGCACCTGCTACTTTAAAGTTCGAGTATAACAGACTACAAAGTGCCAATAGTTTGCCTGTATTCCGTCTTCCCCACGCCCCAGGTATGACTTAGTATTTCCCTGATCAAAATTTAAACACTCAAAAAGGACGCAGATGAATGCTACCTTCCTAACTTGTAGCTGAAGCTCATAACCACAATATCTTCTGGCCAGCACTGTCTCCCTCTAGGTTCTTAAAACTGAGTGAGAATTATGACTTCCACCCCATCAACTGTGAGCCCCAAAACAGTCACAGAAAATTCTGGGCTGCCAGGCCAAGCTCAGAGACAAGAACAGAACCAAGGTCTAAGCCTGGAAACCCAACATCTGGACTCAGAAACATGGTGCCCATCAGGCAGCATTGTCTCCTCGAACATCTCTGGAAACCTGACTCTACACAGAAGAGCAGTGGCACGTCTCCCAAGAGCACATGAGTCTGGGTCTGACTGGGAAGTCTGTCCGCTGCGTCAAGCATCTCTGCAGCAGGGCCTTGCTCTACACAAGGCACACCCCCACGTGAGCTGCCACATGTCGTATGCTTCAGGAGACGGTGTGAATCCATTCTTATTTTAGCAAGGACTCAGATCCTGTTCACCATTAATCTCCCCCTTTTGTTTCATCCCTCATCTCTTGCCAAATGACATTTCAAGTACCACTGGGCTTATTTTAAAGGACAGAGCCTCCCCTCGATTTAGGCGGAGAAATGAATAGCATGGCTGAGGACTTTTTGTTCAATGAGGGGCTTGTGTTCAGAGTTCCACATTTGAGCAAATGACTGTCACCAAGGGAACCTGTTAAGGAATTCGTCCAGTGGCCTCTAAGTAGAGCCTGGAGCAGTGATTCTCGCCAGTAGTAGCCTGACAGAAACCCTGGCTCCACTCTACCCAAGTTAGTAAATATGGGGCCCAGAAGCCCCTGGTTTTGGAGGTTTATGGAGCATGAGTGATGTGGGTGGTCTCTAGACCAAACTGAACCAGGGGGTGTTTATCCACAACACCAAGATAATTTGCAGCATAGGCTTGGGAGAGCCTGGCTTCTGGATATTGGGATGTGAAGAGGTCAGGGCCAAAAGGCTTGAATTGAAGTGCTGGAGCTGAGATCTCAAAGGTTACTAGCACACTTCTGTTCCTTTGAATCTAAGGAACGGCTGAGATCGCCTTGTTTCCCTGTATCCAAATGTGTCTGTTAGTAAGACCAAGAATAGCCTGGCTCCTTCACTTCTTGTTCCAGATTGTCTGGGTCTCTTAAAAGCAGAAGGCCTGTCCCTTCCCCGTCAGCTATCCACCCCCCCCCAATTTCTCACTTTGTAGTCTTGGCTGGCCTCAAACTCACAGAGATCCCCCTGCCTCTGCCTCCCAAGAGGATTAAAATAGCTGTGTTCTTCTGCTTCTCAACTGACACATTCCAGTCTATACAGTGCAGTTTTCTTGCATTCCCAGGCTTTTGTATCATGACCAGTCTGAACTTTGAGTCTCAAACCAGCCAACCTGATGTAGAACCTGAATGCAGTCCCCGCCCCCATCACTAGAACGCTTAGTCTTCAGTTTTGCTTGGTGACTTAAGACATGGACCCATTGAGATCTCTCTTCCTTGCCCCATTCAACTCCTACTCAAGAATGGAACTCACGTAATGCCACTTTTATTTTTATCATAGAAATAATCAATCCTCCATTTAAAAAGATGTTTTGTTTCTCAGTCAGTTCATTTGACTGGGAAACGAAGGTATCTACCATTCACATTTTCTTCTGGGTTCCGTTACTCTGGTAAAAGGTTCCCCACAAGATTTGGTCCTCATTCACTACATCTCCTGCTGCCAATTCATTTCCAGGGCCTCTATTTTACAAAAATGTTTCTCACTTTAAAAAAAAAATGTAATTGAATGTCTGCTCATCACAGGGATCCTTGTGTTCGGGCCCAGGGTGTTAAACATTTTTCAGGTTGACTTGGGTCAGCTTTGAAATTTTCAGACAGCGAAACTGGAGAAGGGGCTGTATGCTCTAGTGTGCGCCTCACATCCTGTTAAATATTAAGTGGATATTTAACATGGGGTTGCTGTGCTTCTCGACTGACTTAAAGTGCACCATATAGTTTACAAGACTATTAGTTAAACGGAAGGATTGCATGGATGCACAGGCTGTTCAAAACCATTCGCATCGGCCCAGTGCTGCCCTTTAATTTCCAGTCGCATTAAAGCAACACACTGAGCTGCACAGGGTAGATGACTGTGTGTCCGCAGAGACGGTAACACTGATGAAGCTGAAACCAGGAATTCTTTTCTAAAGAAGAGAACGGGTGGGAGAAGAAAAGAATTTGCCTGAGAGGAACCAACTCCATTCCATTCATGCTCCCTGTTTCTGGATCAAGTTTTTAATTTAATGAGATTTCATTGGGGGTGGGAGGCGGGTCAACCCCATCTGTCTGGGCCAGAGTGTGCTCCACCTGGTGGTGCAATTGATTTTTGAATGAAATGGGCTTTATTTCAGAACAACAGAGCAATTGTTTGGTTGCTTTTAAGCACTAGCATTCTTGGAGTCTAATGGGCAAACTAAATAAATAAATAAATAAATAAATAAGTGAATAAATAAATAAATCAGACTGCACTGTGTCGCTCTCCGGGCTACTAATTGCATCTGACCCACTGTCCACTGTAACTCCAGTTGAAACTCTGGCACGGCCCACTTGGAGTTTGAAACAAAAACGGAAGGGCTGCATTTGCAGTCCATCATACTGCCCAGCCTCCACTCCTGGCACACTTTCCAAGACATGGAAGGGAGAAGAAACAGATACGAGCAATTATTCCAGGACTACACTGTTGCCGGCATTTGGGGCTGGTAGACACAGCGACGGGCCCTGTCTGTGTCTGACACCAGCCAGGGAGGGAAAATGGGGGTTGACTGTCCCAGGGAACAGTATCAGAGGTGTCAAGCAACCATGTGTTCCTGGCACCCCTGGGAAGAAGCACAGAGGAGAGCTCCCCCCTCCACGCCCACCTTAAAAAGCAAGTGGATTGACATACAGTTAGCAACCCTTTCTTCTTCCTCTAGCTTTATCCTCACCACCCATAAAGCCTCTTTGAAAAGAGAACAAGGTTTTTAAAGATTCTCGTTCTTTACAAAGAAAAGCTGCCCACAGCTAGAAGGCTCATCCAAAGCAATGGCCTGAACCACGCCCTGGACAGGCTGCTACACAGGCTAAGAGCTTATACCTTTAATTCTGCACTCTCCCCAGACAGGCTCTTATACAGGCTATGAGCATACACCTTTAGTTCTGCATACTCCTCATGGCTCTCTCCCTGAGGGACTCTTCTCAGGGTTTATTTAAGTCCCTTTAAAAAACAACCAAGGACAGCACTTGGAAGGGATGGAAAAGGTCCCGGGAGGAGACAAGGGAGAGGCTGGAGAACGCCGTTAGGGGAAGCAGGACTTCCACTTCCAAAAGGCTTTATGGGGAGGGCGGGGGAGGCTCGGAAGCAAACTGCAGCTGGCAGGGGAATCAAGGCCCAAGGCCCAGGTCTCGAAGCTGAAAAAGACAGCGCTGAAAGACAGGAATGGAACAAGAGCAACGCCGCATGCGGGACCACCCTGGCCAGGACAGCCTACAGCCTCCAGCTGTAGTCAGGGTGGGTATCCAATCCCACCACCACAATCCCGCCTCCCAGCTCTGTGAGCTTGCCCAAGCTACAGAACTCTTCTTCCTCACTTTGCAAAAGCCTCGAAGGGAGCACTCCCATGCATCAACACAGACATTCCCTTGCTGTGGGAGAATTCCACACTGAAACCTGCTTTGACAAATCCAAGTCATGTGATCATTAGACTGGAGGCCAAGATTCATCTCATTCGCTGAAAGCATCTGAACCTCCATAATCACACAGCCACAGGAAAACACAGGGCTTCCCAAGAAAGACCACAAGTTCAAGCTTAAGTCAACACCGTCACAGGGGTGGGGAGGTCTGGCTTCAGCTAGAATGCCGTCCGGCCTTTATACAGCTGACCATTTATTTACTGGACCAGGCAGTCAGCACCGCTCTGCCCATAAGACAGTCAAGGCATTGGTGTCTTATGTGCCTCAGGGCCTCACTGGCTCTCTTTCGGTCCAGCCTGACCAAGCTCTCCTTTCTACACTTTTGAGGTCCCTGAACCACTCTGTGACAAGGACAAAACACCTCGGTATACACCAAGGTCAGGCTGAGGCAGGTTCTCTGCCCACCTCTGCATTTCAACCTTGTCCCATAGATTCGAAATTCAATCTGATGCTGCTAGTTATCATGTGAAGATAACTTTATGCCTCAGCTTGACTAAGGGATAATAATGGGAAGCCATTAGTTCTCTATGTTCCTGTGAAGCTATTCCTAAAAAAGGATCAGTATTTGAATTGACAGCCTAAGATCACCCTTGCCAAACCGGTGGGCACATCCACCCGAGTACCTGAGCAGACAGAGGGGAGGAGGGAGAGTGAGTTCCCTTTTTATGGCTGAACTCGTTTATTTACCTCCTCCTGCCCCCAGTTACCACACACCTTCTGTGCACTCTGGCTGGAACTAGTTCCTCCAACTCCCTTGGTTTTCAGGTCATGATATGTGGAACAGAAATACATCCAGAAGCTGGGGGCTTCCAGACCCCAGCTTCTGAATTTGCATAATCTCATGAGCCACTATCTCTCTATATAACTACACTTACATCTATTGGATTTAGCTTCTCTGGAGAAGAGGGACTAATCTGGCTGGATTTGGCCCTGGTTTATTTTGTGAGAATTTAGTTTTAACCGCCATGCCAATTTTTTTTTTTTTAATGTGACTTTGCTTGTACAGCAGAGTCACTCATCCACACTCTTAGCTCAGAGACAGAGAAACACTGAGCTTGAGACCAGGTCTACACTGCACCTGGATGCCTATATTTGCCAGTAAATAGAAGCACATGGAGTTATTAATTAGCATTTATGAGTTAATTAGCATTCATAAGTAATGTCAACACAAGATGATGAACTAAGCTAGATTGTTTGGGAAGGAGAGATGAAGGATAAAACTTCTCCCTGTACTTGGATTCATATAAATGTTACTTCCCTAGGATGGGACCCCCACCTAGGAGTCAGAAGAAGTAAACACAAACATCCAGGGAAAGGCAGTAAATTCCCTGAGTCTGAGGGTGGCCTCTCCCAAGTTTCTGGTTCTCATTACTAATCTGTTTCATATTGAATGGATTTGAGACTCGGTTTAAAAAAAACATACAGTAGCAATATAACCATCCAAGGTGGCCGTATGTGAGTCTCCTCCATGAAAGTCTGAAGTTGAGGGGAAATTCCGAGATCACTGCCTGGTTCCCCAGGCTTCCAGTAAGGAAAGCCACATCCTAAAGTGAGTGACAGAGCTGGGCCCACAGACTCACATTTCCTACCTCTTTTTCTACCCTGTAACTCAAACAGTGGCTGAAACTGCTGTTACCAGATTTGGAGCCAAGAAGTCCACCTGAGTCCAAAGCCATTTCAATTTAGCACTTACCAAGTCTACTAAGAAGGTGTGCTCGCTGTCCTTGGGGACCCAGATGTCACACTCACCCCTTTTCCGTCCAGTTCATGGACCTCCTCAGTTGACATCTGTGCTGTGGCCTCTCCTGTGCAGGGCAACCCTTGGAGAAGCACTGAGCTTCAATGGAAGTGCTCTGCACTTAAAGACTCCGCCTTATTGCAGATTAAAGGGGGCTTCGGGGAGAGGGGAGGAAGAATCGGCTGGATGGATGGGGAGGTGGCATGGTTAGAAAGCTGGCAATCTCCAGAGGATTATCTGTTCTCATTTGGTCCATCTACGTGGAAATCTGACCATTTTCACCCAGATCCATATAACATCTGAACTAAATTTCACAGTGGTTTTAACAGATTAAAGCAAACACCTTTTAAAGGTTTTCCCACTTTCAGCCCACCCCAGGTGTTCTGCTCACCAAGGCTACTTACAGAAGGATGGTTCCAAATGTTTGCTTGCAGTACCCCCTTTCCTGGCTGTCTCATGTGACCGGTGCTACTAAAGAAGAAAAAAGATTCTCTTGCTTTTGAAGGATAGCCTGCATCTCTTGGTTATGATGAATAGTTTCAAAGTCAGCTTTCAGGAGCAAAGCATCACTCAAGAGTCCCTGTATGCTGTGTATAGGTTGGTATCTTGGACTGTGTTAAAGCAATATCCACGAGGGCCAGATGGGACATAAAGGAAGACCGAGTGCTAAACCATGATCCAGCTGCCATCTGAAAGGTTCAGTAATAGCACATTTCTATAAACAAACATGGTTTTCATCATTGTAGACCCATTGTAAACTTTAATAACTCACTGTTGTACATTGCCTGTGGTTGTTGATGGGGAAAAAAAAAGTTAAGAAGGCAAAGGTGGCCTCTATCTCTAATTTGAGTTCATCTATATCCAATGTTGAATTGTACATGTAATTTAGTTTAAACTTGACTGCCAGCTTGTTGCAAAGTAGTTCACCATTCTTCTTGTCTCCCAAGGCATGATGACCTTAGAATTCAGTGCTTTCTTTAATCTTCATTTATGTGTTCTAATTATATGATTGTCTTATGTGGTTATTTGCCTTCAGAATTATCACTCAAGAGCTTAATGAATACAGTGAACTGATCCCAGCTAATGATGCCTTTCCATACGTCATCAGTTTGCAGAGCCTTCTGAGTTACTATCAACACTTTGTGGAAAATGGTCAATTTTCAACTATATATAAAAAGTCAACTAGGCATTTGGCCACGTGGAAGAACCACCAGCTTTTCTTCATATCTACAACTAAGGTTTTAGGTTGGCATAAATGCATCACCCTCTTGACACACCAACCTTCAGGTATGGCTTTTTGCACGTGTCATCTGACATAAGGGGATACTCAATCTTCATAAGAAAGAGGAATTGCCTCTGCAAGGAAGCAGGAAAGTAGAGAACACAAGACACCTTCATCCCTACTAATGGCTGGCACTGTGTCATCCATAGAATAAACTTGGGACCCCGTCCTGGCCTTGAGCTCTGCTACAGCAACATCCACCTGTGAGATTCATCACCCAAATCTTTGCACTGTTTGGAAAAGCCCTCCATCCAGATCTCCTCTTAATCACCAGAAGATAAGCTCAGCCATCGACTCCCACAAGCTGTTCTCTCCTGTCTTTCTCCCCAAACATATCACACCTCTCTATCACCATATCTGCCGTTATGTGAGTGGAGTGTCTTTCTGTATGCTGTGAATATGTGTTGTTCTCATTGGTTGATAAATAAAGCTGCTTTGGCCTATGGCAAGGCAAGATAGAGCCAGGCAGGAAATCCAAGCAGAGATACAGGAGAAAAGTGGAGTCTGCAAGACACCAGCAGCTACTCAAGGAAATGGGTTAATTTAAATGTAAGAGCTAGCTAGTAATAAGCCTGAGCCATTGATCAAACATTTACAATTAATATTAAGTCTCTGAGTGATTACTTAGAAAGGACTTCGGGGCCAGGAAAGACAGAAAAGCCTCAGGTTACAATTGTGTTTAGCAATAGTCTGACTAAATTTCTTTTTTCACCACCAAATTCTGACTCTCCTGAAAGCAGGGGAAAACATCTTAACGCTCTTAATCATTTTTATATTTCCCATACCAAAGACCAAACCTACCACACAGTAGCTGCTCAATATGCAGTGGATAATATCCTCAAACAGTGTAGAAGGGATGTGGGGAGACAATAACACCACCCAACAGTCTGATCTGGTAGACTAGAAGTGTGAATGCTAATTTAGTGCCAAATAGCCAGACAGCCTGGAAAACAATGACAAGCCACTAAGACCAGCAACCTCTGTCTGACAGACTCAAGCCCTGTCAGCACAGCCCCTAACTGCAGCTAGAGCCAGCTATATTTGCTCCTAGCTTCAAAGTTGCCATTGAGATCACTATTTCATCTTCTGATGACAATTTCACCCTCAATCAGAATCTCTTCTAGTCTGGGTAGCTTGCCTGGTGGACCTATTCGCACCCAATGCCCTCATCTTTGAGAGGTTGAGCTCCCGAACCTCTTCTCAGACAAGGTTTCTGTGCTTGTCCGTGTGCCGTCAAACTTGGGTAAACAGACTAGCTAGAGATACCCAAGTGTTTACACGGGCAGTGAACACAGGTCCGACGGCCCTCAGTGGGTAAAAGCAGCCCTACTTCTTCTTAGTTAGGGTCAAATACCACTGCTAAAATAATGATCCCTTAGCACTTGGCCGGTAGCCATAGCTTAGAGTCCAGTTGGGCTTCGGCTGCATCTCTTTGTGATCCAAGACTTCTAAGTCTCATAAAACAAGAACTGGTTTTTGGTCTGGCTGCCTAGAGAGGAAACATGTGAACAGGTCTTAGAGGCCTTTGCGCTGTGGGACAAAGGTCTCTGCATTGTCTTCAAGCAAAAGCAGCATAATGTTAGTGGTTAGCAGAGCGGACTGGCCAACTTGTGAAGGTCAAAGAGTGTGGGGAGCTACAAACTTAGATACCTCCACCTAAAACGTCTCAAGGTCCTGTTCCTTCTCCCTCAGATCCTGGCCTGGCAAAAAATAGTACACTCACCTAGGTTGAGCATTCAGATTCCTCTGGAACACTGTCTATCATAGAATGACTCTGGCTCTACAGTCCTAATGTCTAATTTTTATGCCTCCTAATTATAAAAGATTGAGCTTGCTTTACATTTAATCAGTAAGGCATTCTGGTTTCCATAATAATCATTAAATTAATTACCTCTTTTTTCTAAAGCATTTAGCCATCCAGTACTATTGTCCTATTTCCTAGATGTCAGATACATTCACCAACCAGCATACCATTCCAGCTTGGCCTTGACCTGTCTCTGTACATCCAGAGATGTACAGGTCCTCATGGCTCATGGCCTGCAGGTATGCTCCCTTCTGATTCCATCTTCATAACACCTTGCTCAGGCTATGCCTGTACCAACTCTTTAGGTTGGCTTCCCTGCGAAGCTGCAGACTTTGAATCAGATATTTGTGTGCAAGAAAGTTATTAGTGCGGTCTCTTAGGGATTGCTCTCTATAGGAAGGAACCCAGGTGGGGCCAAGGAAGAAGCTAAGCCCTGACAAAGTCAGGATAAAGGCCTCAGCTGAACTCACCAAGAGCTCTGAGCCTGGTTTGAACTTAGGGGTTGCCCCAAGCCCGGGTTGGGGGGCAGATCTTCACACCCTGCAACACCAGTTTGTGGAGACAAGCTGTCCCTCCAAAGGAGGTGTGGCATCAAGTGACGAGGCCTCATTCAGTAGAAGATAATTTTCAGAGAGGACTTGCGGGGTGAGGCTGCCAGCCAGTGGCACAGACAGCAGCTGGAGCAGCAAGCCCTTCATTCCCAAAGTGGGAATAAGGTGGTACCAAGCAGGGAATCCTGAAGACGCCAGCACCGACTTTTGGTTACTGCATGGCCTTGGGTGAATAAGACATGTTCTCGGGGCCTGGGCTTCCTTATCTGTAAAATGGAAATGGGGAAAAAAGGCCCACCTCATAGGGTTGTCATGGAGATTAAATGGAATAATAATGCAATGCACCTTAATACAGAGCATTGTACATAATAAGCACTGTAGCCTCTTTTAGCTGTAAGAAGCTTAGGGCTTATATGGGAAGCTAAGACTAAATTATAGAGTACAATGAAAGAGTTCCTAAATTGTGGGCATTAGGAGCTTAGATGCAGTGAAAATCAAGGAAGCAAAGAAGGGTTTCAAAGAGGGGATGATCAGTAAACACAAGGAGTTTGGAAGGGTGCAGAAGAAGTCTTCTACACGAGAGATTAACAAGAGCAAAGGCCCCAGGAACAACATGGCATTGGCAGGGTCATGGGGCTGTCAGCCTGGAGGCCACAGAGCATCTGATACAGAACTAGAAGTTTGGAAATCCATACAGGAGTTCCTTGGGATACTGCAGCAGACCACAGCTGAGTTAAGCCCTGACGTAGTTAGAAGAGCTTCCTGAGAAACAGTAATTTGAGGGAAAGAGGAGGGTAGTGAGGGATGGAAGAAGAAGGAGATGGAAAGGACAGAGCAGAGAGAAATGTGACTAGAGGGAAATCTGAGAACAAACTGGAGATTAAAAGCCAATCCAGAAAGCCAGGCATTGTGGCTTATGCCTATGGCCCCAACACCAGGGAGGCAGAAGCAAAGGGATCCACTGAAAATTCTAAGCCACTTTGGTCTAAATATCAAGTTTCAGGCTAGACAGGGCAACATGGTGAGACCTTGTCTCAAAACAAAAAAAGCAAACAAAAGATAGGGTCAGTGAAATGGCTTAGTGGGTGAGGGTGCTTGCAGCCAAGCCATGCAGCCTGAGTTCAATCCCCAGAACCCACATGGTAACATGGTAGAGGGAAAGGACCACATCCAGCAAATTGTCCTCTCACTGCCAATGTGAGCTATCTCACACACACACACACACACACACACACACACACACACACACACACGCACGCACGCACGCATGCGCGCGCGCACACACACGCACACACACAATAATATAATATATATATATATATATATATATATATTATAATATATAAATTAAAGCCAGTCCAGAGAGCACAGAAACAGAGAAAGCAGGACATTACAGAGTGGTGATTTTCTGAAGTGCTGCTTCTAAGACTTTAGTGTTCAGCTGGGTTACTTCTTGGGGCAACAACATGTGTATACTTACTAAGAAGCCAGTGTGGGATTTTTTATTATTATAAATAGCCCCAAATTAATATCCCTTCCCAAAATGCCTACTTTTCCAACAGGTGTGATATTCTACCATCTGCCCAACAAAAGAATCTAAATGTCACTAACTTCATAAAAAAAAGGAAGCAGTGTAACCGGCTGCTTGGGACCCTTGTTGCTTCCTGTGATATCTAATAATCTGTGCTGTGTAGCACAGAGGGCACACAGTGTTAGAAATGCTAATGTCTGTCTCCCCATCACCCCAATAGACAGGAAGAATGGCAAACCCTTTCCAACAGACTCACTCATTCAGCAAATATTTATTGGTGCCTACATGCTGGGCACTGAAACTATGTAGAATCTGGCTTCATGAAGTGTGATTCATACTTTTGGGGAGCCCACTCTCTCAGCTAACCCAAGAAGTCCCCCAAGAGTAAGAACTACAACTTTTCCTCCCCAGAGTCCTGGGGCATCAGCAAGAGGAGCTGCTTTATAAATGTATGTAGACTTTTAAAAAGAATGAAATCAGCTATAAGTCCATGCTGCTGTTATTACAGATGTTCCCTGTGAGCCATCACTGGCTAAGGGCCTCACTTCCTGGGGAAACCCCTAATCTAACTTTGTGTCTGCTCTTTTGAAAGATAAAGCATTCACTCATCCTCCCAACACTGTGAATTATGCAATTTCCGCAGCACTTTGCATTTATTGAAACAAGGTTGGGGCTGAGCCTGGGCCCCACACTAAGATCTGCTTTTTCCTTAAAGACTTTTGGCTTCCATGAAGATTTTTATACTGAGCAGGAAATAATAATAATGATAATAGAACTCAGAATCTAGAAATCACTCCAAGTCAATATCCTCCTGCTAGTCTGGGTTGGGTGTGGGAAGGTTCTGTTTGGCAGTTCCAGGGTCCTGACTGCTAGAATATCAAATAGCCGGCCGTGAAAGAGAAACAAATTGGATCTTCATCATTTCTCTGACTCAGGCCTCAGAATCTCACTGTGTGGGTGTGACTACACTCCAGAGAGAGTGCAGGTAGATGATCAATTAACCTTCTTAGGACCCCCAAACCTATCAGACCTCATGGGCAAAATGTCTTTGGAGAATCGGGGAGCTAGGAGGAAGATTGCCCCAAGTCTACACCCTGATATTGTACCATCTCCTCCCCATCCCCCAAACACACCCCAATGAAGACACCATTAGAAAGCTAGGCTGCTTGCTCATGGAAGCCCTCCTCTGCTGTCAGAACAAGGCCAAGTACCAGAATTAAGGCAAGCCCCAGGATTGAAATGACACCAAAAAGCCCAGGAAACTCAGGTCTGAACCTGTTCCTTACAACAGACAATCCATTTTCACAAATGTCAAAAATCAGGCTCGGGATACTTGCCAAGCCAGAGAACACACTAAATAAGTTGCCGGCCATTTCAATTGTAGCAGTAATAATTTCTTTCCTTTTTGGTCCCTAGCGTGGTTCAATGCTCTCCTGCTCTCTGAAGAGCTTCAGACGGATGACGTTTAAACGGTAACTCTGAAGCTGATGGAAGTTGAAAAGAGGACTTGGCTTTCTTTCTTTGAAAAATATAGCTCGTACTCCTTGACTGAATGTCACAAGGGAAAAAACATCTCAGAGTTTTTTCCTTTTCCTTTTCTCGCAGGAGGGTGGCAGAGCCGGTCCGCTACCGCCACAGTTGTACATGAAAGTTAATATTTCCAAGGCCCTGCATGGGACACCTTTCCCGGAATTCATGTTCTCCATGGGAAACTGAAATAGCACACAAGAGTTACCCTAAGTAGATTTAAATAATTAAATTCAAAAATTCTCAAACCACTTGCTGTTTCAAATTTATTTCTTTAATAACAACTCAGCCTCAGCAACAGACTGGATTAAGATTTCATTTATTCGAAATTTAAGGTATATCCAGCTCTGGGTGTTGTTTTTAAGTATTTAAGGGGAAATTTGTGCTTGGTGAAAATGAAGAGACGGCAGCATTATAAATTCATTTCCTCTATTAGAAGCAGGGCCTCGCCTGCACACTGCAGCTGTTCCGGGCGGCTGGCCTGACGGGCTGGAGGGTGAGCCGCAAGCAGGCGACCCTTTGTTTGCCCAATAGGAAAGATTGGCCAGCCCCACACCCTCCGCAAAAACTATTTCCTCAGTGGCGCCAGGCAGTTGGGCAGGATCATCTGGGGTGGTTTTCATGTGGCACCCTCTGGGATTCCAGGGCAGTTTCTAAGGATCCATTTTCACCGTGACCTCAAACCATGCTTTGTCCCAGACCCCAAAGGCAGAGGCCACTGTGGCCTGAGCAGAGTTCACTGACCTCTAGAACAACCCTTCCTTCTAGTGCGTTCGGCAAAGCAGAACACGACTGAGAAAGCAGGTGTTACATGGCAGGTAACAGCCATGGTACTTACTATTCACGCTAACAGTTTTACAAACAAGTGAGTTTCTTATACATTCATCGCCACCCCCAGGCATTCATATTCTTTTTAAGTACAGAAACCTTAATTAGATTTTGACCACAGACCCGGATTTGACTTACCCTGACAGGGTTTCCATTAGTGTAATCTGTGGGGGAATTCAGTGCTTTAACATCTGTGTGCCTGAGGCCTATCTCACATTTACTGCAAAACTCTGAAAAGCCTCCCTTGTATGGCTCTCCGTCTCCTCGCGCTCCCAATTTCACAGAAGTCATTTCAGCACCAAACAGTAATTAGCAAAGGGATGGGCCTCAGCTGACATGAATGCAATTTATTGTTTTCCATGAGGCCCTGAACCGAGCAAACAAAGAACACAGTCTAGCTGTCTGGCATTTTATTAACTTGTATTGTGTGGTGCACCTCACTGAAGGGAGATCTTCGGGAGAGACCCGGCAGTTTGTGTGTGGCAACAAGCAGACTTGGGGAGAATGTTAATTTCACTTCAATTAGGCAAGTTTTGTGGTACCTCAGCCTGCAACGTAGGACAGCCACTTTTATAATGATCTTCTGGATTAACTTTATCATCACCAGACTTTTGCATAAATGCAACCTTTCATCTTTAAAATGCCAACACTTTTTCAATTTTGGCAACCGTACAGCACTGCTAATTATTTGCTCATTATGTGTGGTTAACTGATGAATCATTAATAAATGAATGAATGGCTAATATATTTTTATGGTAATTGGAGATATAACTGATTGCAGACTTCCTTAGCTTCTCAAAATGGCACTGCATGAGCAGCGCCTGCCTAATTGTTTACAGATGATCCTCATGCCCTGCCCCAGCCTTTCCCACAATTGTGGTTTATCGCTGGCAAACTCTCATTGGCCCAGGGTATCAGTTTGCTCCGGATCAGTCCGGGCAGAGGGGAGTGGGTGGCAATATGACCATACTTTCTTCATTGTGTTTCTGTCACCTAGTCCGTGGATAGGCCTCGTGGCCATTTGCTACCAACCGGAAGGCCATGCCTAGACTGTATGTATTTGGTCGTTGGCAAGGACACAGCCTTAATGCTGCTGTGGACACCCCTAATCAACCACACATAAAGACTGACGTTCAAACATTCACACCATCCAACCACTACTTGTCTTCCTTGGTATGCAATGGGGTAATGGCCAGTGGCCTTCCAGCCCAGCATCCCTGTGGTTGAGGAGTTTAAGGACAGCCTTGAACAAAAGCCCAGGGAATAGAACCAGCTGAAGCTCCCGGGCTCTGGGCTCTGACTCACCCACCATTCCATGACTGGTCTACAGGCTCTGAGATGAACCATTGGGTTACCAAAATTATATCCATCATGCTGCAAATCAGTCAGCACCGACAGTTTAAAACAAGGAGTCTGTATGTGTTGACAACTCCTGAGAAAATGAAAGATGATAGAGTACTAGCCAAATAAGGCTTGTTTAGCCTCATGCAAACAGACGGAAGATCAAGTTAAAAATGCAAAGGAGATTACCAATTCTTAATTATAATTATTTAACCAGGTGGGTAGTTTCTCCTAATGAACATTTCCATGAAAACAGAATAACTAATGACAGTCTTAAAGAAGCCTTTGTCTTTCCATGTACTAATGATCACATTTATAAATATGCAGCAAGGCCCCCGTGTACATTGCTAATGATAAGTAATTAAGCACCAAGCGTGGGAAGCCAGTGAAAAGGGTCACGGTAACGCAAGAGAGGAAATTAAAAATGCAATAAAAATAAGTTGCCTAGGAAAGATTAAATAAACTTGTGGCTTCTCCTCCTTCCAGAAAGAAAAGAATGATTTTCCCCATTCTCAAGAATTCTGTGTCAAGGCCGCTTGACAGCTAGCTCGCTGTGCCCCTTCTCATCTTCAGCTTCCCCAACAGACTCTGACAGTTTTCAAACACTGAATCCCCCATAACCAACCCTGCAAGGACACAGTGAGTCCTCAGTAAAGGTGGCTGAATACATGATTGAAATGCTCATGATGGATCATCTCTAAACCAAGTGACTGTCGTCAAAGGACCTTTTGACGTGACCCTCAATCCAAGGAGCCCTGCCACCCAAGCACTTGGAGCCACTTGAAAGACACCAAGCCTGCCTCTCATGCAGCTTCTCAGAAAACCACTCACTCAGTCTCTCTTCAGTACATCATCCCCAAACAGAGACTAAGAGGAAAAAAAAAAATAGACTTTGCAAAAAATTATAAAGTTGGTTGTAGGACTTCTGTTTGGGGACCGAATTGGAACCCCAGCATTTCCTTCAAGCATTAAAGACACATCAAATGAGTAAGTGGCCTTCTTGGCAGAAGAAAAGAGGCTTATATTTGGATCTCCAAAGCTCTTAAATAAGGGCAATTTTGACTCTTTTTTAAAAGTGTCTTCATAAAGCTCCCAAGCCACTGAGGATTTTTTTTTTTCTTACAAACATTTTAGACTCCTTGATCTCAAGCCTCTCAAGACCTCACATTCCCTAACTGTTCTGTCTGGTTAATCCCTTGGTGGAGGAATCTCCTCTGAGACTGCATCCTCGGGTTAATAAGAAGTCAACAGCAGCTTGCAAACATCCAAACTTCAGTCTCCTCTCCCTCTCTCTCTCTCTCTCTCTCTCTCTCTCTCTCTCTCTCTCTCTCTCTCTCTCTCCTCTCTCCTCCTCCCTCCTCTCCCTCCTCCCTCCCTCCCTCTCAACAAGTTCTAAGAAACAAGTTCTAAGGCAAAAATCCAGGGCTTGGCTGTTTCTGTCTTAAGATCCCTTGTGAAAGCAAAAGAATCGTTTTCGGTTACATAAAATCTTCAGCAAAGCCACACTTCTTTTGTTATCAGGACATGGTCATACGCACAAAGCCAACTGCACTCTGGGAAGGCCATTTAGTACCTGACATTCCAGCAACCTGGAAGACTAGAGGAAGCATCCTTTACTAACCGGGTGCGCGAGGCCCTGGCTCCCAGGCGGTGCCTCCCCTGGGCTGCGCCGCGCTCCCCTCCCAACCGCGCAGCCGGTCCAAGGGCCACTCTGCGAGCTTATCCTGACCCCCAGTGGCCGGCAGAGTCATCCTTCCGGCCCACACCGCGTTCCCTTCGGGCCAGCACCGCCCTAAGGCTCCTTAGATCCCAGCTTTAATTGACAATTAAAACAAACTCCAGTTCTCACAGGCATCAGCCGAGTGAAATTTCGCAACTTGGAAGTTTCACAATTCAATTCCCTTGAAGCAAAGCCGACAGTTTCCCTGAGGTTTCACGCACACCTCGCCATTTGTTGTTTAACTTCCCCTCAAGTTTCTCTCACCACCCTCCACCCCACACTTTTATTTTCGAGTCAGTCGTGGAAACAGTTTAATTATGTTTCTGGGGTCCTGCATCCCCTCTGCCCGGATGCTGAGTCAGCATTCCTTGGAGCCCCTGGAGGAGTGTGTTTATTAACCGTGTTAACTGCATAGTGGAGCTCCCAGGGACCACCCCATCCCCAGGGAGCCATTCATGGCTTCTGCCCACCCTCCTGCGAGTTCAGGCCATCCACAGGATGCAGTCAGCAAACCTTCCTGACCCGGGTGTGGTAGGGCTGGCCCTGTGTTCATCTAGCAACTGAATACAGGACACCGGGTGGAGTGTGGGTTCCAGATACCACCACACTCAAGGGTTAACGTAAGTATGTCCCAAATACTGCCTGGGATGAATTCATACTAAAAAAGTATTTGTGGTTTATCTGAAATCCACATTTTGGGCCCTCTCTATTTTATTAGGTAACCCTACTAGCAGACAAAAGGAGGGCTTTGCTTTTACCAGTTCTATAGCTCAGATCAGTGGATGGATCTGAGGCTCCTCTGAGAATTACTGAGAACTTGCTTTTTTAAAGTAAGGAAATTCAATGTAGCTTACCGGATGCCCTAGAGGGCATCTCGGTGTCCATTCCTACAGTGTGTCCACCCTCATTTTCCCACCGGCAGTGGCTCCTACCACCTTATCCTGAGGGCTTCCATACCCACAACCAAATCTCCAGTTGTCAGATGTTTTCCTACCACAGACGCTAAGGCGAAAGTTAAAACTAACATAACTACTTTTAGGGGCAGCAGATTCATTGCACCGGGATTGTCAAAAGGTCCAATCAGCTGTATTTTGTATGCAATGATATGTAAAATATTTTTAAAAGCAAGTTTTGAATTACAGTTATCGTTTAGGAAAGAAAAAAAAAAAAGAAAGAAACAGGCCTATGGCCTAGGGAACACTGTACAGATCTGTTACCGACAGCTCTGCAAGTATGTCAGTTAAACCAAATGTTAAATGGAAAATATTTGGCGGGATTTAAAATTAGACCCGCACACATTACTTACAGATGTTTCCATGCAAGACATGAAACTGAAGCACACCAAGTCATAAACCCCACAATGGTGTATTTTTTTCTATCCCGAGTTAATTTTTATTATATAAGTAGCCATATGAAGAAGGTATTGCATACTGCTCAAATTAAATATGGAGGAATGGAACCAGAGGTATCCCTTCACAGCATATGGCCCAGCAAATCCCATTCCAGAGCTTTGCACATCTCATTAACTGCAATGAGTACAGTGAGTTTTCTAATAGGTCACATCTTTTTCATGTGCGTGGTGAGCAGTGACTTACTGTAAGAATTCGAGGGATGACCCTTGTGCTGAAATTAAGAGGTCGTCTAAAATGGGCAGGGCCACCTGGTCAAGGCTGATTGTGACATTTCCTCATTATTGTTTTAGGTGGCACGTGCCCCGACTAGAAAAAAAATGCCTTTGATAATTTCACTGACAGCAAATAACCCACACACTGTTATTTAATGAGTCCAGGCAGGATTAGCTGACAATAAGGAATATAGTAAAGTGTTTTGATTAGAGCAGATATTTTTTCCAGAAAAAAAAAAAAAACCCTCATAGCAATGCAGAAGCCACCTACCCTTGTGATGGCCCTGCAGGTGGAAAGGCAGGAGGTGCTACAGAGCCCTGGGCTGGCAGAGACAGTGCCTTTGGGCTGCAAATGGTGAAAGGCGAATTCCAGCTGGAACCCACACTCAGATGTCTGGTTCCTCTTTTGCACAACAAGAAAAAGAAATACTTCTACAATTGCTCATCATGTGGCCTTTGGTTGAGATGAATTACCAATTTACAACCTCTTGTGTTTGGAAGAAGCAAACTGTGCTCTTTTGAGGCAAGAATCAGGAACCTAAAATCATTCAAGCTTTCTTGTTTATAAGGCCAGAACGAGGCCAAAAATCCATTTCTCCCTCTGCTCGGAGCCCTTTCAATGGGGAGTTAGTTTGTCACCATCTGCACTAATAGATATGGACTGGTGTGTGTGTAAGCGCACACAGAGGGAAAGGGAGGAGTGAAAGGGTTTTAA
The DNA here is from genome assembly GCF_003668045.3 of Cricetulus griseus. Classification (NCBI taxonomy): domain Eukaryota; kingdom Metazoa; phylum Chordata; class Mammalia; order Rodentia; family Cricetidae; genus Cricetulus; species Cricetulus griseus. Next base: position 14,746,004 of record NW_023276806.1, on the reverse strand, counting down.
ATGGTTGCAAATTGCTCTCCTGCTGAGATAACAGCAGTGTGCAGCGAGCCTCAGTCGTCATACATTAAGAATGGGCTTTTGGCTTCTTCTCACACAGCTGCAAGGGAAGGGTGCTATTCCGAACCGCCACAGAGAAAAGAGGTTCACTGTTCTTGAGGAGACTGGCTCTCTGTGTCTGGCTCTCTGGAAGCTCTTGCTCATAGCTCCAAGCTTGAGAACAACAGGGGGGGGGGTGCTGCAGTAAGCAGATCAGCCCAAGAGCTAGGTGGCAACTGGATCACTAAAGCCCTGAGATGAGGATTCATAAGCCCCAGCATGCAGCAAAAACCAAGGGCAACAAGGATGGAAGACCCGATGATCAAGTTTAGACAGCTGTGCCTAAGACCAAAGAGAATTTCCCTAGAGGACCTGGAAACTTAAGACTGGCCCTTGGGTACAAGTAATCATGGAAAAGATTCTCTCTCTCTCTCTCTCTCTCTCTCTCTCTCTCTCTCTCTCTCTCTCTCTCTCTCTCTCTCTCTCTCTCTCTCTCTCTCTCTCTCACACACACACACACACACACACACCTAGACTAGCATGTTATTGGGTTCCTCAGAGAGGGAAAAATCAATCTAGCATAGCACACAGCCAACTATCCAGAGATAACTGAGTCTTCAACACTCAGAGGTCTCTCCCAGAGGGAAAGAAGCAACTCTATTCTCAGAATAACGTAATATGCAATTGTGGGATCTTCAAAGCGACCATCCAGTACAACAGGGGAGAACAGCAGCCACAGTGAGTGGGACATCAAAAGTACACTTAGAAAGTTTTAAGGCTCATAGACAGGCCTCTGGCTGGAATGTCTTCAAAGACATTTTCAGCAGAAAACAACCTGACCCAAAACAGGGTCCCCTAAGTGGGAAGAACAAAGACTCTGGAAAGCAAGAGAGACTGAGAAGCATCCTGGCCACGTGGGGAGACGGAGGCAGCTCCTTCGGCTGCTGGATCCAGGCAACTGGAGGTCAGGCTTAGGAAAGCAAGGTCCACAAGGGGCCTGAAGAAGAGTGATGCTTATACAGCACCCATGGGAGAAGACCTTCAGCAACATCCACGGCAGAAGGTGGGTGTCTGGGTGATTAAATAGAGATGGGGGTCTAGGTGATCAAATAGATAGCGGATGTCCCAGGAGAGGGAATTGCTCTTCCCCTCCCAGGGAAGCTGTCCATGGACATCTTAGCTCTTCAAAACAGGAAGCTAGGTGAGAATTCTCATCGCCTAATCACCCATCAGCTGTATACCGACCCACTATGCCATAGACTGTGGTTACACCTGTGGAATCTAGGCAAGGGCAACGGCTAGACCTTGCCAGATAGCAATCACAAACTAAACTGTGCACAGCTTCAGAGTGTTGTCAAGACAACACTCTTCGTCACCCGGTTGTGAAGGAGACCCACATAGCTGAGTAAAAGCACCCAAGCCAAGTGTTTTTGTTACAGTAATTACCTTTTGCAAACTAGACCGTTATCGCTCTACAATGCTGGGGCAGCTGAAGCAATGCCCACCGTACTCGTGAGGAACGTGTGTGGAGGATGTACCTTACCTGCTTTCCAATAATATCCTTGTCTCTCAAGTGTCTGGGAGGGGCCCTCGGCCTGCCTCGTGGGTGCAGCCACCTTGACCGTCCTAAAAAGGGTGTCTAGAATCCTTTGGACAGCTCATGACCATGCTTGGAATTAGAGCTTGATTTTCTTTTGGCAAAATCCAAGCTGGGTGTGGTGCACACCCCTTTATTAACCCCTGCTCTCAGGAGACAGAGGCAAGTGGATCTCTCTGAGTTTGAGACCAGCATAGTCTTTAGAGTGAGTTCCAGAACATCCAGGACTCCACAGAAACACCCTGCTTCAAGCAAAACAAAATGAAACAAACAAAATAAAGAAAAATAAAAATTCTGTTAAGACTTTAATGACACCAAGGTGGCTCTTCAACCAGGGGAGCACCTAGTCCAAAGACATAGGTGACAGATCTCTCTCCCCTCCTCTCCCCGCCCCTCCTCTCCCTTCCCCTCCCCTCCCCTCCCCTCCTCTCCTCTCCTCTCCTCCTCCTCTCCCCTCCTTCCTTATTTCTTTTGTCTTTCAAATATCCATCCCCAGTGGAACTCAGTTAAGTATGAGACTTTACTCAGAATTCTTGGCTCCCAAGTCTGGCATACGAGAAGGACCATAAGGAGGCTTCTTGTTGAAGAAATAAAGACTTCCGGTGATGTTGAAAGTTGGTTTGGGGGGGGGGAAGGATGGCTTGTGTTTCAGTAGTGAAAAGCATGCTTTTCGTGTGTAAGACCCTGGGTTCAATCTGCAGAATGAAATAATAATAATAACAACAAAAATAAAACCAAGGGTCAAGATGTTAGTATAACTCTGCTTGGGGTAGAGACATGACTCAGTGGTTAAGAGCAGGAGTTGCTTTTGCAAAAGAAACCAGGTTCAGTTCCTGGCACTCACATGGCATCTTCCAAACTTCTGTAGTTGCATGAGATCTGAACCTTGTCCTGGCCTCCAGGCAAGCACATGCTGCACTTACATGCATGCAGGCAAGACAGTCATGCGCAAGACAAACGTGTGGCAATGTTTTAGAGGAATTCTGATTTTGTGTAGGTGGGTTAGGAGGTTTATCTTCCATCACAGCTTCCCGAAATTACTAATAGACACTTTTCAGCTATTTATCCAAGGTGGCCAAGCACAGAACACAAGTCCAATGCAGTAAAATGATGGGGTGATAGAGGAGTGAGAAAAAGGGTTACACCTAAGAAACCACGCCTCCTGTCGCTGTCCCTCTGCTTCCCACCCTCCCAAATGCCTGCTCTCCTTCTTACTACCCTGCTGCATGGCAGCCAGCCTCCTGCTCACCCCACCTCATGCCGAGAGCACTCAGCCCATGTTGCTGATTGCCCTTCCTTTGAAGCTCCCTTGCTGGCTCTAGGAGAGCCTCACGATGCTCTGTTCTCAAACCTGCAGCTTGCCAAAGTCCCTAACATATGCTCTGGTTAAATATTGGGAAACTCAACAATCATTTACAAGCAAAGATTGACAAGTCTTAGAGGTTGGAAGGGAATCACAGAATTTGGCGGTTTTTAAATATTTCTCTAGCTAGTGACAACATTGTAAACCTCAGCTTCCTTGTCTGTAAAATGAGGTTCGGGAGCTTCGCTCTAATATTCTAGAAGTTCCAGGGTTGACCAAGGTCATACAGAAATCCAGCAGTAGAACCCAGTCCCTTTATAAGGCTATACTCTGCTCCATGTATACAAGCCAAGCTGACCTTTTGGATTGCTTTCCTTACGCTAAACGTGGAGCAATTTGAAGACAAAGAGCTTGACTGCATGTATGCATGTGTGCCACATGCATGTCCAGTGCCTGAGGAGGCCATAAAAGATCCCCTTGAACTAGAGTTGTTATGCCCCCCTCTGGATGTGGGAACCAAACTCAGATGGTATATCAGAGCAGGAAGCGTTCTTAACCACTGAGCTATTTCTCCAGCAACTACCTCAATGCCCTTTAATATTTAGAGAGTACTTAAGGACCCTCACTGTACTAACATCTCTCCACCCTTCCTTCTCTATATTTTAAGCAATGAAGATACTAATAACTGCTTTTGAGTGAGTGAATGAATGAATGAATGAATGAATGAACTTCTGAATTTTTATATGGTGGTTTGAATGATAATGGCCCCCACGGGCCCATATATTTGCATGTTTGGTACCCAGAAGTGAGTTGTTTAGGAAAGATTAGAAGGTGTGGCCTTGATGAAAGAGGTGTGTCACTGGGTGGGCTTTGAGGTATCAAAAGCCCAGGCCATCACCAGTCTTGCTCTCTCTCTCCCTCTATTTTGCAATGTTTCAGATAAGGTCTGAGTTATAAGATATAAGGCACTGCTCCAGCACCATGCCTGCCTGCCTGCTGCTATGCTCTTCCCCATGATGGAAACGAGCTCACTCTCTGTAAGCAAGGCCCCAATTAAATGTTTGCTTTTATAAGCTGTTATGGTCATGGTCTCTTCACAGCAAAAGAACAGTAACTAAGACACAGTGTTTTCACAATCAGATGAGCTCACTAATGGACTAAGATGGAATGTCCAAATACCCAACAAGGTTAGCCCCACTAGAAGCCCTTTCTTATAGTCCTGGGTCCACTGTTCAACAGCTGTGTCACTCAGTAACAACACTACTTTATGGTTCCATTTCCTCATCTGTGAGGTGGAGATTAAAAAGCATCTACTGCATAGGGAAGTTCCCTAACCAATTAACCAGAATTAAATGAAAGAATCTGTAGAGAGAACAGATAACCATTCATAGAAAAATGCCTAATAAACACCAGAGATTGCTATTCCTCACAGGCATCCAGTATGGCCTTCATTATACATTTCTGTTTGGCCTGTTGACTTTCCGGGATGACTGGCAACCCAGTGAGACTGAGAACCAGGTCTATCTCAGTCTTATCTCCAGCATGATGGTCCATGAGGTGACGGATGGTAGAGAAACGTTCAGGTACATCTATATGGGAGTAAAAACAAAGGTAGTGTGATGCCTCGAGCTGTTGAGATGAGACAGGGATTGCTCACTCGTGCTCTGTGGCTGGAAAGAATGTCCACAACCTTTGGGTCCCTTTGCTCATCTCTTGGGCTTGTAATCCCATATCCAGTTAGAACAAATGACACATAAGCCAGTTGAGCTGGTCCACACCTTTAAACCCAGCACTTGGATGGCAGAGGCAAGCAGATCTCTGTGAGATCAAGGTCAGCTTGGTCTATATAGAGAGCTTCAGAACAACCATAGCTACATAGTGGGACCCTATCATAAAAAAAAAAAGAAAAAAAAAACATAAAAAAGATCAAATCCTAGCACTTGGAAGGCAGGTGGATCTCTAAGTTCCAGGCCAGCCTGGTCTACAGAGCAAGTTCCAGGACAGTCAGGGCTACACAGAGAAACCCTGTATCAAAAGGAGGAGCCTGTTTACAAAGTGATTACAGCACAGACCCCAAGCTAGCTGCATGGCTTTGAGTGCTGTCCTGCCACACACGCCAGTGCCACCTGTGCTGCTTCCCACGGATGCCTCTGTTTCCATCTGTGAAGTAGAATAATGATAGGGCCTTAGGAAGGGTCTTAGGAAGACGTTCCTAGTGATAGCTAAAAGTCAGCTGCTGATCGAACCATCCAGATAGCTCAGCGAGTGGAAGTGCCACCAAGGCCAGTGACCTTAAATGAGTCCCCAAAACCCACATGATGAAAGAAAATCAGCGTCTGACCTCCACACACACCATGCATGCAGGTGCGCACAGAGGGAGACAGAGAGACAGAGGCCGAGAGACACAGAGCACTGCCCTCATGTGTAAGAACACAGAAGACATGAAACCCGCGACTGAAAACACATGTGTGGCACAGTGGTCATAGGAAAACATTTGTCACTAATACAGAGAAGCAATTGGTGGCTGGAAGGCAGTGTTCAAAATAAGTATGATGCCAGTCCATGTAAATCTATTGTTGAACTATTTTCGTTTTGCTTAGTCAAAGTCACACTAAGGACAATGGGTGACAAGTGAGGATTCCCAAGAGAAGGCCTGATTTGCACAATACGCATGCTCATAGCCACCAGCTCCCACCACAAACCCTGCACCTGAGTTCATCAGCAGCGCCTGCAGTCCCACCCACATGACTTCTTGGGTCATGCTGGAGCAGGGGACTGCTCTCACCTCCTGGTAGGCTCCTGCTCATCACACACCTGCCAAGGACTCTCCACAGCTAAGGCAAACATCTTCTCTCCCTGTGGCAACCATTCTCTGTCTTGCTGTCAGGTCTTCAAAGAGAAGCCTGATGTCAACTGTTCTTCCCTGGACCTGACTGCAGCCAGGTTCCTCGACTCTCGAAGAGGGCAGCACGCCAGACTTCTCCCAAGTTTCCACCCACTGAGCCCATGTAGACGCAGCGGGAAGCAGGGGAAACAACCATACTATTGAGTCACGAAGGCAGCTCTGGGAAGATCTGGGCTTCTTTCTCAACCTTCAGGAAAAGGAGGCTGGTCTCAGCAATGGAAGTGAAGCAAAGACTGGGGTGAGCTTTGTACCTCCTATTCTAGACTCTATTTCACGATGGCTGGGGTGAGCTTTGTACCTCCTATTCTAGACTGTTTCACAATGGCTTTTCTAGCCACAACCCAAAGCAGTGAGGTAACCTGAAGCCACTACAGTTAGCCACCGGTTAATTTACAAAGTATTCATTAGCCTCCTTGCCACACTATCTACCCATCTGAAGATTAGATGCTGTCACTATCTTGTAGTTCCTTTTCAAGGGACTGAAATCAAAATCTCCTTGTGATTGGCACTTACCTCACCTGCTATATGTGTGTCCTGTGGTTTGCTATCATGGTTCTTTATCCTAGTATTTGCTTAAGCTACCTATCCTGTTAGTTAAATGCATCCATTTTTACATTGCAAACTCCATACTATTTTCAGGAGGGAAAAAAGTCAAGAAGCCTGCCATGGCTCTACTGCAGCCAATGTCTCCTCCGTTGTGTCTGCTGTACATCAAGATCCTTTGCTGTTTAACATCCATCCATGCACATAAACCAAGACAGGTCCCTGAAAATACCTAACAACTAGATCAAATTTACTTGCAATGCAGGGCTCTGGAGTAAAACACTGGTGTGCCTATTTAAGTAATTCTAGCAAGATATTATATAATGAAGCTTATTCCCTGGGGACAGCCAAGTTGTCTCATAGTGACTGAGGTGTGAATACATATGCAGATGCTTATCCCCCGACAAAGTTAGAGACCCTGACATCAGGGAGGGACCAGAAAGGATGCAGAAGGTGACAGTCCAATGTGTTGTTCCTAGATAGAACAACATCCTTCACTGCCTGTGCGAGCATCGTCTGACCCAAGTGGGCATATTCTATCCGTGTAAAGTACCATTTTGTTTTGTTTAATTTTTTTGAGACAGAGTTTCTCTGTAGCTTTGGGGCCTATTCTGGAACTCACTCTCTAGACCAGGCTGACCTCAAAATCACAGAGTTCTGCCTGTCTCTGCCTCCCACATGCTGGGATTAAAGGTGTGAACCACCACCTGGCTGTAAAGTACAATTTTTTTTAAAGACGTTAGAAATTCATGTAAATATGTGAGCATATGTTCATCAGTGCTCACAGAGGCCAGAAAAGAATGTCAGAACTCCTGGAGCTGGAGTTACAGGCATTTATGAACTACCCAGTGTGAGTGGTGCTGGGGACTGAACAATGGTCCTTTGCAAGAGCAGCAAGCACTCTTAACTACTGAGTCATCTCTCTAGCCCCACAAAATGCAATTTAAGAAATTGCCTTTTGAGAGAGGCATCCCTCTTTCAATGAGCTAAGTAATAATATAAAAACTGAATTCAAAATTCATCATGGCCTTCCCACACTGGAGAGGAGGAAGGGAAGGGTGCTGGAATGTGCTGGGTTTGTGGCACAGCTCCTGTGGAACACAAGACAGGCACAAACCTCTTGAAGCGGTCGGAGTCCAAGGTAAGCTGCCTCACAAACACTCAACCAATAATAAAATGTTTTGAAAAGCACTTAAGCTTAATGGGTTGAGGTGTTAACTCTGTGGAAGCGTCTGTTACTATGGAGAGGGACTTTTTGACAACACAACGATGCCACAGGCCAGAAAAGAAAGGCCATTAGGAAGAGTCACACCACATGGAGCAAACACACAACAAAGAAGCTCTGGGTATGTGACGACAACCCTGTCAAGCCTAGAAGGATAATGAAGGGACCAAGGACCTCCAGTTAGTCCCAAGATGGTCTTTGCATTCCAAGATGCCTTGTGGGTTTCATCAGGCTTCCTGACTCCCTGAGGTCCTCAGACCTATAACAGACGAGTTCTCTAGGTCAACCCACCAGCTCTTGTACTTTCAGCCCCGTCCTAGCTATCAGGTCAGACATGCAGAGACAAGGTCCAGACCTTCCACAGTGTGCAGACTTGTGTGCCTCTGCTGGATTGTTGGTCTTCACAGCACATGCTGCCAGGCTTTCTGGCTCATGGCAGGCTATAGAGATAGCATCAGGACCAGGCTGCATCCTGTAAAAAGAGATGACTTGGCTTTCCCTTGTCTTAAGTGGGTAGCCTCCAGTGGTGAAGGAGCCCAGTCTCCTGACTCCCATCAGTCCTGCCACACCCTGAATGTTCATATTCTATCACCCAAAGCCATCTGTCAGTCCGTCTTGGGGCAGTACACCAAGGCACAGACTAGTTCATGCTAACACCATTTGACACTGGGAGGGGCCAAGATGTTAGCCAGGTAAGTGTCTTTGACCCATATTGTTTGGTTGTCTGAACTACTGCTCAGCAACCATTTAATACTTTGAAATCCATTCTTCATCAGAAGCATTGAGTCTCCTGCCAAGACTTATGTTTCTTAAAACAGATCACATGTTCTTTCTTAATGAAAGAACTAACCAGACCTCTGTCCATTCATGTGGAGATGAACGGTCTAGGATTTGATGTTGACTTAACTACACACATCCATGTAAGATACTGGCATAGTTTCTTTTTCTGTTGCTGTGCTAACAATACCCTGACAAATGCAAAGGGAGGATGGGCTTGTTTTGGTTCATGTTATAGTTCTTTGTTGGCAAGGAAGCCACAGCAGCAAGGGATGTAGGGAATTGTTCTCATTACACTCACACACAAGAAGCAGAGAGTTACAATGCTAGCTCTCAGCTCACTTTCTCCATTTTGTACAGTCTAAGATCCCCGGCCTAGGAAATGATACCACCCACAGTGGGCAGGTCTTCCCATCTCAATTAAAGCAGTCAAGCATGCCCAAAGGCCTCTTTCCATGGCAATTCTAGATTATATCAAATTGATAATAACCCAGTATCACAGTTTATTTCTCTCCCTATAGTCACTATAGAAGTGCCTTGCTAATAAAACTGTAATTCATTAAAAGGGCATGAGAGGAACTAGGGAGATGTTTCAGTGCTTGGTACAAAAACATGGTGATCTGATCTGATTCCTGGACCCCTGTGAAAACCCATTACCAGGCAGGCACTAGTGATCTCTATACCAGAAAGACAGAGACAGGAAGATACTTAGGTCTTATTGACCAGCCAACTCAGCCTAATAAATGAGCTCCAGGTCTCAATAAGGTTGCACTGATCTCAGAAAACAAGATGATGCCAAGCATGGTGACATATGCCTTTATTCCCAGCACTTGGAGACAAGGGCAAGTAGATTTCAGGTCTATATAATGAGTTCTAAGCCAACTGGGGTTACATAGTAAGACTGTCTCAAAAATAAAACAAAACAAAAGGTGATGAAGGTTGTTAGGTTAAGTGGATTAAACTGTGCTATTCACACAGATAAAGACAGAGAAAAAGAGTCTGTCCTTGACCCTAAAAGAACTTCTGATTAGGCGTGACCCCAAGGCCCTGCTAAGGTCTGTGCTCTATGAGAGAGCAGGCTAGCTCTGACTCCTCCACCAGTATGGCTTCAGCACCTACACAGGTGCCTGGGATAAATGAGAGGGGCCAACTCTCATGGCAGAGTAAAATCAAGTACCTTGGGTTGGGCTCCAAGTCTTCCTCTGCCTAGAGGAATTGGGGATGGGGAGAGCTGGTTTCTGAGCTATTTCTCCACCTTAAAGTACAGTACCAATAACGTGCATGCTGTGGGTTAAATGACAGACATCATTCATGAGGGAAGTGTTGCACAGTCTGCAGCTGTGTTCCCCCATGCCTACCTCATTCTTGTATCTCTAAAAGAACCTCGGCATAGCTTTTGAATATGGACTTTTGTTTTCACTGGGCTCTGGACCCCAGTAATCAGCTGTGGCTGCCAGGGTGATTGAGGTCAAGCCATGGCACTATGTGACTCCTTGGCATTTTCCTATAATTGTGTGTGCCAGTCTGGCCTCAAACTCACTGTGTGCTGAGTATTTCTAGGTGGGTCCTCAGCCCTTCTCATCTGACACAGGACGGTTCCCTCCACCCTCCCTTCCCCTCCTGCTCATCCTTCCCCTGTGGCCCTCTCTTGAAGCATCAGCAGCTCCTCAGCATACCTGCCTCTCTATGCCCCTTGTCCTCCATGTTCTTTCTTCCACTGTCCTTTGCATACCCCACTTTGTTAGACATCAGTGCAAGCTTCACTCTCCCATGGCCTTGTCATTGTGTCCTATAGTCTCAAATGTGCTTGCCCAGACTCACCATCAGACAGTGACTTTGGATGTGCTTACCTGGCCTCACCATCAGACTCACCTCTGTAGTCTTGGCCAAGGAACCCCTATTCCTAGTGCAAGGCAGAGAGAGCATCCAGTACTTTCTACGAGAACAGATTCCATTCTCAGCTGAGTGCAGTGGCTCTCTATCCATGCCCATCCCTGCACAACTCATGCCATGCTCAAGTTCTCCTGGCAGAGCAGGATTTACAACTGGGATGCCCAAGTCAATATTTTAAACCTACTGTGTCAATCACTTGCTTCCTGATCCACGATGACTCACTGGTTTTGACTCATTGGGTTGCTTATTACTAATACTGCTGATATCCCAGGAAAAGGACAGTAAAACACAGAGCAAAACAGCAAAGCCTCCAGACTAGTTTCCTTAGGAGAATAAACTTGTCTTTCCCTTCAACATGTTCATGAAGCTCTAGTCATACAATCCCAGTACGGGGTTTTCCCCTCTACCATTCCTGTTGGAGGTCAATATCTCAGACAGGAACTTACGACCTTGGTCACAGTATCTAAATATAAGCCATTTGATCACCCAGCCCAGACTCTTCATCTTGCAGCTGAGACCCTACCCTTGGCCTGTGCTCTGCCCCCTGCCCCATACCACCTGCTGGAACTTGGAATCTCATTTCCAGGCTTTTGATACACCAGTTTGCCCATTTCTCTTTGAAGATGCAAGGATTTCTCGTATCTTCCTAGATTTCTTTTTCTCAGAATCGCTAGCTTACAGTGTCATTCCATAGATCTGCCATGGTTCTTCTGTTTTCTGTTGCTTCCTCTCACTAATGCCCATCTCCACTCTAAACTGTCCGTTTGTGGTTCTTAAACTGGCAAAAGTGATTGCCAACCCTCATGGTGGGAAGGCAGCGACAGACAGATCATTGCGGCTCACTTGGCCTAGCCTACTTGGCAACTTCCAGGCCAGGGAGAGACCCTGTCTCAAAAAAAGTAAGCATGTCCTAAGGAAAGATACTTGCATACACATACACACACACACACACACACACACACACACACACACACACACACTACACTGCTTCTGAGCCATCAGTGATAAAATAGTACAATTTACTTCTTAGCTACAGCTCACTAAATTGTGGGGAAGCCAATGATGAAGAAATGACCCTGGCTGACATGCCTTATTGACAGAGCAGCCACACAAACCACATTCAATACCTCTCCAAGCCAGCCGCTGCTTTGCCTGAGGGGGTAAAGTAAGTGCTGCCACCACCACTGATGAACAGTCCTCTCTGGATTCTATCCCCAATCCGTGGATTACTTAACAAGCTAGTAGGTTTCTCTTCTAGGCAGAGAGCAATCAGCAAATCAGAAGCCTTCCAGATAGACTGGAAGTGGGTGGTTTTATTGTCTACATTCCCAGTCACCTTGCCAACAGCCCTCGGGATCCAGAAATGTCATTACAGATTCTGTTCAAGAAACACAGGATCCCCTCAACATGGCCGAGGTCACCCCACTCCGCCTCTATCCTTGAGGCACACTCTGAACTTAGGGAAATGCGGCCAGGAGAGAGCTACTATTTTGCCTGATGCCATACAGCCTGTTCAACTTTTGCATAGCAATTCAGCAAACACACTTTTAAGCATTCAATTCTACTTCTACAGCTCCTTAAAATTCCCTGCAATATAATTATACTGATGGGAATGCAGAAAGATAATTGCTTTTAGAGGAAAGTTTCTCCTTTGTTCCATGTTCATCTGGCTTCCAGAAATGGAACAAGAGCCCTTGAACAGCAGAAATACGCATCCATGTGTCTCTAGTTATCATTTATTTACAAAGATAGACCTTGACAAATGTAATTTGTTCAATAAAATTAAAAGGACGCACGATAATTCACTTAGACAAAGAGACTTGAAAGGGGACGTCATCGGCGGCCGCCGTCCATCATCCAAATGATCAGCTGACTTTGAAGAAGTGGCAGGTGCTCGCCTTTTGGAATGCGGCATTGAAACAGTATTTAGAAGGGGGAAAGAAAGAAAGAGAGCTAGGAATTGGAGCAATTCTTTATTCAGGCAATAATTATACAAATTAGATCTATGAAAGCCCGAGAATGACTGTGCCTTGAACCCTGTCTGTATGCATAGAACAATGGGGAAATTAATAATTAAATCTATTACATATGCTCATAATTCAATACAAAAGATACCTCAGTAGTTCAAACACTCCTGTATTTTCATTTGAATAAGGCTTTCACACATTCTCCTCATTATATATGTATTATATTTTAAATTTAACAGCTTATTTTGTTGCCTTTATGTTTGAATTAATAAGGGCACACTTTAATGTACTAATGGGGAATTGCATTAGCCAGCTTCACAGACATAACTTTGAAAAATCTCCAGTTTCCCAAGGGTGAAATCAATTTGCCCCATAACGTGTTGTCTCGTAGACACATCTGGAATCTTGGAGGGACAGCTCCCCTCTGTGAGCTTCTGATTTGGGCCTCTGTATTTGAAAGAAGATCCCCAGAGTAGAAACCTTTGTTGAACTGAACAGACCCACTAAGATCATCTGTGGCATTTGGCAGCCTATTAGGCAGCTAACAGGATTTGCATGCTTAGCCTGTGTTATTTTTCCAGGAAGCAAAAATAATTTTCCTATGAAAAAGTAAGGGTTTGTTTTTAGTCCAATAGTTCACATTCATACTCCGCCCCAACGCCTGTACTTCTGCCTCTCCACACACCATTTTCTATTCTCCTCACCTGTGGAACATGAAGAAGACAAGGAAACAAGGTGGGGATGAGAAGCAGAGACAGTCAGAGAGCAAGAGAGAGCAAGATAGAAAGAGGAGAGAGAGAGAGAGAAAGCTCCTATGGTGGGTAATGGTGGTGGGAGGTCCCCACCACTGCAGAGATGACAATGAACCCTGCCAAAATTACTGGTCCAGAACAGGAGAAATCAAGGTTGAACTGAAATACTAGGAGGCAAAATGAGCTCACAGAGTGGGGCCCAATTTCCTAGATAACAGAGTGACTCTACTGGAAGATTGGATATGGAAGGTTACAATCCAACCCTGCATCTAACTGCCCCCCCCCCCCGCACGACCCAGAAAAGAGACAAAGAAGTCAGCAGCCACACAAGAGATGGAGAGGAAGCCAAAGCAACTGCTTCAATCTTGGTGCGAAAGGGCTGCCAACACACCCAGGGTTGGGCTGGGCACACGAAGCCCACTTGCCTCTTCTGCCACTGCAGTATGACAAGGAGGTTTGTGCCTTCGGAAGAGAGCCAAATCCAATGACGCTAATTGCATTGCAGATTTCTAGCGTCATTAGCAATTCTTAAAATTGCATTTACGCTGCTCAAGTTCTCTATTCCCAGCCTGATAGGCAGAGGGGCCAGGTCTCTGAAGGGGCTCTAGGTTACTGGGAAATTCAATTGGACACGAAGGCTTCAGGTGTGCAGGTGGAGGCTGGCCGTCAGGGATTCACAGCCCAGGAAAAAACGCTTGTTTGTCTTATTTTAAATGCTGATTGCCGGGAGAATAAACAAAACCCACAGCTAAATGGGCCTTAAAGGAACACTGGGAATTTTGGAAAGAAAGAAGCCTTACTGAGTAACAGTTGGAACTGGCCCTGTGGGTCCTATGGTGACAAGCACCATCCAAGCACCCCGAGCGACGAGGCAACTTGCATTGGAGATAGTTGGTGAAGAAATCACCACCCTCCTTTTGTTTGTTTGTATTTAAAACAAATGAAGAAAATCCAGATGAATTGGTGTTTCTGCTTTGTTTGTTTGTTTCCTTAAAGAGAACATATTTGCTCATTAGGAAGGCTAGACAGCCAGCCCCAGAAACAAAAGCATGAAGTCAATGTCTCTCAGAGCTGTGGTAAGGACTTGCCCCCTTGTTCCCCAGCCCGCCCAGCTCAATAGAAAAGGAACTTCCTCAGAGCACAGCAGAGGTCAGAATCAGCTTGTGCCAAAGACACTGTCTCTTGACACTGGCGCAGGGCTCTGTGCAATCGGGACTTCCATTGTGGAGTCCTCCAAAGGCTACCAATACCACCCCCTTCTGTGGTGGGCTCTGCTCTGAATGTAGCAACAGAGAAGGGGCTCACTCCTGTGTATTTCTTCTAAGAATTTAGCCCAGGTAATTAAATTGCTACACACACACACACACACACACACACACACACACACACACACACACGTGCATACTTATAAATATGTATTTTATCTAAAGTGCTACGTATAAACATATATGTCGAAGCAGTATATAGCTTCTAATCAGGCCACCTTCTCAAAATAATCAAGGCAGTTTTAATATTGCTGTTTAAAGTTGGCTAACAAGCAAAGGAGTCATCTTGAAGCAAAGCATCAGTAATCTGCGGCTTTCACACTTCGTGGTGGCTTGCCACCTCAGTCTCATTCATAGCATTAATAAATGGCCCAGGGACCAGAGGGTGGGGACAGAGGGAAGAGCTGTGAGACGGCTACCTAAGGCAGACAGCTCTCACAGACACAGTGGTGCTCACAGACCCAAGTTGAAGGAGGGTTTGCCTGTCTTGGAAAAGATCCCAGCAGAAATCCAATCAAGTCCTTTGGCTTCATCCACGGACTAGCTAGTGAGACCTCCTGAGCTCCCTGAAGCATTTGAAGGTGACAACCCTTTTGGCAGTGCTGAGGATCAAGCCCAGACCCTGAACCTGCTAGGCCCAGCGGGTACCACTGAGCTACATTCCAGTTCTAATATCCAAATTCTTAAACCAAGAACAGGCACCCCCTAATAGCAGGTGTGTGGATCATACTGCAGAAGAAAGCTCAGGTTTGGGAAGACCCTTACTTCTGTTTCAGCAGTATAGACATTCATAGGTAAAGGAATATCTGGGGTTTAGCCAAGGATGGTTTACCAGGTCTCCCAGTTATAGTGATTTCCATAGAAGATGATGATGGAGACTTACTGCCACAGGCAGTCATCCCAATAGTATCTAACAATAGCATCTAACATTCCAGAACATTCCAGAAGGCAAGGATCTGGTTAAAGCTCCATTGCAGGAATAAGGAAACGAATGTGCTCAGTGTTGCATGTTATATCTCCTGTGCATGGCCACATATGAGAGCCCTGGTATGTCCTCCCTTCCGGCCAGGAGAGGAAAGGTACATAAAACGTGACATTTGATTTCTGCAAGGTCAATGTGGTAAAAGGCAGGGTGGGGGCTTCGGCTTGGCAGTGACTGGGACTGTTTACTGAGTTCTTATCATTAACCCCTAGGGTACTTTAGCAAGGATCTACTTCCCATGAGATAGGCAGCCGTAGGAAACTGAGCACACAGAACACCGTACTCGCCATCTTTTGACTCTGCTGTGGCAGAGGGTAAGGCACAGAGGCCAGAAGGCAGACACACGGAAGCCCCGGTTTTGGAACCTTGCCTTTTCTTTCTTTCCTGCCAACCCAACCCTTCATGGTCTTCCCATATGCTTTTGCTCTCCTGGTCAAAGCGCATGTTGGTCCCATTCCTGCCCTAGGCACAGATGTCGTAATACCTCTGTGTGCTTTTGGGAGGCAGGAAAGGGACCAGGCACCCCAGAATTTAAGTCAGGTTCTCCGGAGTGCAAAGGCAAGGCAGCGTGCTGTGGGTTGGGGACATCCCCACTCCAGTGTCTTACATTAGCACTCTGCACAGAGGGTTCCTGGCAAAGAAACGAGGGTGGCTATAGGCTCAGGGTGGCAGAGGCCGGGTTTCCAGTGGTGGAGGGTAGAAGAATGACGGTGGGCTGCAGTAGAGGGCAGGGACTCGAGTCCGAGATCCCAAGAGGCCAAAGAGCTGCCTAAATGGGGCAAAGGATGTGGCGACACAGACAGGAAGGATAGGGGACAGCCACTGGGAAAACCACCGTGTGATTTGAGATGTAACAGGGAATCTGGGATTCCCAGGGAAAAGGGCCGATGTGAGCACAAAGTTGAGAAGCTCGAGGGGCGCACTGGGCCTCAGGAGGGGTGGGACACAGTGCCCGAAGCTGGTGACAACTGGGCCGCTGTTACCCCTCACCACTGCACAGTCCCAGGCAGGGGGCTGGGGGTGGGGGTCTGCAGGACTCCACAGCCTCCTGCTCAACACTCCAGACCTCCTGCTGCTGCCACTCAAGACAAATGAGTAATTAATAACGGGGCAGGGAGAGACCCCAGATAAAAGAGCTCAGCCCTTCGGTACTTCAAATGCTGGGCCACAGCAACAGGGCGTGATCCCGCTCACCCTGCCTGCCGTGCAGCACCGGGGATGTCCTAAGGCTGGAGCCATGGCATGGATGGCAGGGATCTGGTTGAGGGAGCTTGTGGAAAGCCTGAAGGATTTCCCAGGGCCAGGCGTCCTAGCCAGCGGCCGCCGAGCCTCAAACAGCCAGGACGTTCCTGTGGCGCCACCTAGTGTCCAAGGCCCAGACGACTCCCGGAAAAAGGGCTCAAACTGAGATTAGTCATGAGTCAGAACCCCAATCTCTAAAGCCACGAGACAGGATGGGGTAGGAGTGGGCTATTTCCTGGCTGTAGCCCAGTGACACCCTTCAGCTGGGCAAATACTCACGTAGACCTCTCCTGCTACCACTAAATCTAAGTAGCACATTTGCCAGAAGGAACGGGGAAAATGACGCTCCCTTTCTGAGACCATGAGGTGATGTCTGGTTTTTCCTCAATACAATGGCAAGTCGATTATTAATTCATCCAGAAAAAATATAGATGCTGTCATCGTACAAACACGAGTCCCCGAGCAGAACTGCGCCTCAGACCATCTGGAGGTGCAACATGGTGAACTTCGGGAGGGACAAAGGCAAATCCGCTTTTATTTGATGGTAAATAGAAGACGAGGCGAGACCCCGAAGTGGAAAGAATGAAAACCTGGGATCCAGGATGCGATTCCACAGTTCTGGCTTTGGCCCTGCTTGGTTATCTGTGTGACCTTGACCAAGGGAAACAGTGTTCCTCTCTCCCAACAATGCTGTGAGGTCCAGATTGTGGATTTCCCTGCAACAGATGAGGAAACAGTGGCTCCAGGGGTTTATCCAAGGTCAGGCCCAGGTCAGCGGCCACACCAAGCTTCCAACCCACATCTGCCCAGAGTTCACAAACATGCTGCTTTGACAAGTCCCAGGTCCTCTGCATTGTGATTCCCTGTCTACACCAGGAAGGGGCTGAGGACCAAGCACTCAGGGCCCTTCCAGAAATAGCAAACTGTGATTCTAGGGTTTCACTGGTCCCTTAAAACTCGGTTTTAGTGCACAAAACGCCACGGTGATAACAAAGGGGCCTTTTAAAAGGATTTATCCACCTATAAAAGCCATCGGGTTTTATTTCCCACTATGGGCAAAGAACACCAAAACAAATGTGTTAGGACATCAAATCCCTTTAAAATTTAGGGCAGGGGGGAAAGGAGGTTCTGAGCATGTTAGGGAGTAGTGATGAGGGTGTGCCCAGAAGCACGGATCCTCGGCAAAAGCCAGCTGTAGTCATTGCTTCTCTGGAGCCGCTGGGCTCCCAGGGCTAATTGCGTTCTGACAATTGTTTAGACTTGATAAACACAGCAGTTTATCTGGCTACCGGTTCAGATCTGGACAGAAGTAGAGGAAGGCACACTCGCAATAACCTCAGCGATAAAGTTTTCCTATCTGAGGCCGTTGATCTCCTCCTTCAGAGGTCATGCTGCCCAGCAACTGCCACCTCTGAAAGAAGGAAGTGGGGGCAGCAAGCAAAGGGTGCACGGTGGTGGGCCTTGCCAGTCTAGAACTTTCTCTCACTGCTTACCCGGACAGGTAGTCTGCCCAAGGCATCGATCAGTTCCATAAATAAAGCGAGGGAATGCGAAACTGGACCCCAACGCCAAGGTCACCTAGTACAGGTCATTTTACCTCATGAATCCTTCCTTCCTCAGCTCCGTTGCATTGACGAAAAGGGGATGTTAAACCTTCACCAGCAAAACCAGGAGCTGCACGATGGCTCAGCAGGCGCTGCGGGCCCACAGACTCACCAGGTGATGAAATGCAAGTCAAAACTTTCTGGACCCACATGTGGCCTCAGCAGCATGGTGGATTGTGCTGAACGGTGTCTAAGACCTTCTGGACAACCTGCAAAGCACTCAGTTGAGCCAGATGAGCCCTTACAAGTCTCACGAGAGGCCAGAGGGTTCTCCAATAGCCAGTTCCTTTGTCCCTCTTGCTCAGGTCTGCTTGGTCCCTCCTCAAACAGCCCTCTCATTCTCCAGCTACTTCTCCCCATCCTCACACCCATTCCCGCTGTCAGGTTGGCTAAGGAACACATGTGACCCTTACCTACTGAAGGGACCACTGAGTTCCCCTGGGTTCATGGAACACCTATCTTTCACCTGTCACAAAGAGGGGAGGCCAGGCTTGGGGTGTAGCTCATTGTAGCATGCAGGATCCTGGGTTCCAGCCGCCACCACCATTGTTAGAAGAATGAGCACAAGTGACCACACCATGTCTGGCCCCCTCCCTCCCAGCTCCTAGCTTCCACCAGAAACTCTCCAGCTCAGACGCCCTCATGGAGGATGGTAGGGGCTTTCATCAAACAAGAACACTGAGTGTGAAATACTGAACAATCCCCTGCCTCAGCTCCATACTTTCTCATCCTCCAGCCTAGGAGCCATGGTCCCCATTAGCAAAGCCATTCAACATGATAGCAAACTAGAGTTACAGTGTGATTACTCCAAATCCTGGCTGCCACGTTCTCACCCTTTAAAAGCCCCCCAGGAGAACCATGGAGGCCCATAGCTCGGCTGCACCCATGGAGAGTCAGGCCTTTCCAAGCAGGTTCTGCAAAGAGACCTTCCTACCCCAGGAAGCTCCAGCTAGGAACCTCAGCCCTTACGTTCACTTTGGGTAGATGAGGAGAGGGAAGGGAAGGATTTTCCTGGAAGGAGTCCTCCAGGGTTGAAGTAATCCCCAAATTGGGGGTGGAAGGGTTATCATCACTCCCCCAGGCTCCTGGCTGTTCTGGATTCACATTAAGTATTAATTAGGTGCTGGCACACTGAGCGGGTACCAGTGCTGATGGATTTATACAGTGTACGCAATTACAGTTACAAAACTAGATGTCAGTCAAGGCTAGCCCCCGACCCCACCCTTTAGGGCAGCCCGACTGCCTTCTACCTCCCACTCTACACAGCCTCTGGTGACACCATTCAGGGATCTGGTCCCCTCCCCCATGGCAGCCCTGCTCCTCAGCCCTACGCCACTGTCTGTTTTCTGTCTTCCTTTGGGGCTGTGATTCATAGCAGATATTAGAAAGGAAACGGCACCCTTCTTTCTTTCTACCATTGCTCTTATCTTTACAGGGTTCTTCCAACTCATTTATGTGATGTCACGCACAGAAGTGGTGTTGCCAATCTGCCTCAAGCACTCGCTTCAGTCTAGGAAAACTCCAAACAAATGCCAGTCTCTGTGAGGTATCTCTTGGGCATAACTAGGGAACGCCTAAAGATAATGGGAGGTGTGGGGTAGTGTTCCCTTCCTGGGGCAGATGGAAAGTTCTTTACCCTCTTGTCCTCTGAGGTCAGAGAAGTAAGCTTCCTGATGGGCACAGCCCAATGAGAAGGCAGCTCGGAAGTGCAGACATCAAGTCCTGCGAGGCTGTCCACAGCCAAAGGGTTGGATGGCTGTCTCTCATTTTCTAAAATAATAATAATAGTAATAGTAATAGTAATAATGATACAATAATAGAGTTGTGTTACCCCAGGCTGGCCTCAGACTCACTATATAAACAAGGTTGACTTTGAACTTCTGATGTTTCTGCCTTTGCTTCCCAAGCACTAGGAATAAGGCATGGGCCAATATGCCCAGTTTTGGAGTCCTTTTTTTTTTTTTAATGTCGTGAAAGATGTGCAGTATGCATCTTTAATTCCTGTGTTCCTATTGGAGCCAAAGAGACCAGAGGACGTGGGAGGGGGAAAAAGTAGCCCTGAATCAGGGGCTGTTCCACAACTCACAAAACACCCCCCCCCCGTGTGTGTGTGTGTGTGTGTGTGTGTGTGTGTGTCTGCGCACACGCGTGTGTTTGTGTGGTGATGGGTAATCAGAGGGTAACTTTTAGGAGTCGGTTCTCTTCTTCCAGCATGGGATACAGGGTTTGGACTCAGTTCAAGAGGTTTGCACAAGTACCTTTACCCATCAAGCCATCTCATCAGCCTTTGAGAGCTTTTTAATGGCCAGCATCTCTTGATTGAAGTCTAGATGGCCAACCTTTATTCTTTGTTCCAAGAAAGAAGATGCCCTTATTGGGAGAATACAGACCCACCCTCCTACTCATCCCTGTATGTCCTATTGACCCCCAGGCAAGACTTCTTTGCTCAAGGAGGGTATGGTAACGGATGTAGGAGCTAGATGTCTGCATCTGTTAATGCACTTGGCAACCAGCAACCTGTGCAGTCACATTGGATGGGCCTGGTTGAGTCAATCACTTGATCTGAGAGTGGTACCCGACTTCACCTGGCTTGTGGGCCAGCTTCCAAGGCGGCAGGCTGATTTTCTTTTCTGCTGCTTACTAGGTATCCTCTGCCGAGTCACAGCCACTCTCAAAATGAAGAGCTTCAGCGTCTCTACAGGCCCAACACTTCATGGAACCCGAACACAGAGCCCAATCTGAGTTTCTAAAGGCCCAGTGCTCCATAGACCAAGGACACTCAGGCCAGGGAAGGCAGCTGAGGCTGCGAAGGTCCTGTTTCTTTCAGGCCTGTTTCTAACTGGGTTCTGGCTGGGCACGTGGGTTCATTTCCATGGCTGGTTTGGAGCCTTTGGCAGATGAAAGTGCTGGAATAGCTTTATGTGTGTTGCTCATCATTAAACCTCCCCTTCAGGGTTTCTTGCCGCCTTTAGTTTGTGTCTCAATCTGGAGCAAATTTAAGCAAAGTTTTGGGCCTCTGCATTTCCTTGGTTTAATTAATAATTCATAATAAAAATTTAATCAAGGCATAAGCTTTTGTGAAAGGTTATAAAACACTGTTATTTGCCCTGGAGACCAGAATGACCACTTTTAAAATCTGTGAAATGATGGGTTTTTCCCAAATGAGGAAATTTTACTCTCGACTGTAAATCTCAGCTGTTTGCCATATGTAACCACAGAGAATCTGTTTATTGACTTAGTATATTAGAAGTAGTTAGGCAGGAAGAAAAATAAACCCAGACTCCAGACGGGAGAAAGTGTAGGGAAGGAATGAAGAGCTGGAGTCGGAGTTGCAGAAAACATGAGCTTCAAAGAATAGCAAGAAGAAACAGATGACAAGCCCACCATGAGAAGAACAGGTAGGCAATGGGAACCAGGGAGGTAGGAGACCCAGAAGTTGCGGGAAGACGGTGGCAAACCACTTATAATCTTTGCAGAGGGAAGTACACACCAGTAAATGGAGATAACACTCCATCGGGGGAGGGCTTCAGAGTTGGGTGGAGTCCTGGCTGAAGTCTGTAAACACAGATGGCTGACACCTCCTTGGAACACCAGAAAGACCTTCTTGCCTATGGCAGAGCGATGTCTAGACCAGAGCTCACCCAAACACCCACCATGCGCAATGCCAAACCACTAGGAAAGCTACCCAAAACAGACTCTTCAGCACCCACTGGAAACGTCTCTCATGCCAGGCCTGGTGTGGCTCATGCCTGCCATCCTAGCCCTCAGGAAACTGAAGTAGGAGGATGATGAATTCAAGGCCAGCCTGAGTTACATAGAATGACCCTGTCTCAAAAACACAAAAGCAATTAAAAATAAACACCATTCAAAGTCCTTCACATGACACTCAGTGCAGCCAACCTTCAGCCACTGGTCCTGAGCACATTTTAGAATCCTTCAGCACTAACTAATTCTTTGGGCTTAAAAAAAAAAAAAATTAGGTGAAGAGAGAAACGCAGAGTTGATGTAGAACTGGGCACCATCCACATTCTTGGGGGATAAGATAAAATAATCAGTTAATCTCTGTCTTAATCACTATAAGACCGTGTCATTAAGTATGTGGTTACCCCCATCCCACTTGACTTGCCAACTCTGAGAGAAGGCTATTAGCAGTGTGAGGAGAAGGGTGAGGCAGCCTGCACGCTGCTGGTGACACCCAGGACCAGTTTTCAGGTCTCCTGACTGCAAATGCCAAAAGAAACTCTTACAGTTACCATGGACCTGTCCTTCCTCACCAAGGACTTAGACAGGTAGACTGGAGATTAGAAAGAGGAGAAGCCCCAGCCGAGTGTTGGTGGCACACACCTTTAATCCCAGCACTCGGGATGCAGAGGCAGGCGGATCTCTGTGAGTTCGAGGACAGCCTGGTCTCCAGAGCGAGTGCCAGGATAGGCTCCAAAGCTACACAGAGAAACCCTGTCTCAGAAAAAAGAAAGAGAAAGAAAGAAAGAAAGAGAGAGAGAGAGAGAGAGAGAGAGAGAAAGAAAGAAAGAAAGAAAGAAAGAAAGAAAGAAAGAAAGAAAGAAAGAAAGAAAGAGAAGCCCCAGAAAGTTCTGCTGTAGGTCCAGTCACCACCAGTTCAGGGTTCTGAAGATGAATCAGCCAGCATAGGTCAAAAGGCATGGACTCCTCAGGACCTAAAACCACTGTCAAACTCCCCACGTGGAAGAATGGACCCAAGAAAAATAACTTAGATTCTGACTGGCTGGCATTAGCTTTAGATTTTAAAATGTTTGGGCATTTTCTCACTCCAGCCATGCCTCCTACCTATAACCCTCTCCTCAACCCCAGCAGGTTCCCACAAATTCTGTGTGTCCCATGCCTAGATGAATAGCCATTGTGCAAGCAGGTGTTGCTTTGGCGGTATCCCTGAAGGACCTAGATGTGCCTGAATGGTTTTAGAGACTCAGGAGTTTAGATCAGTACACATTAGATAAGGAAAGTCTAGGGGTTTTCACACCAAGATCTGAGCAGAGAGACTGTTGTGCTTGAAATGAGAATGGCCCCGTAGGCTCATGAATTTGAATGTTTGGTCCCTACCTAGTTGGTGAGCTATTTTGTGGAGGATTAGGAGTATGGCCTTGTTGGAGGAGGTGTGTCACCAGAGGTGGGCTTTGAGGCTCCAAAAGCCCATGCTAGGCCAACACACACACCCCTACATCTTTCTCCTTTCAACTTGTAGATCAGCATATAAGCTCTTAGCTACAGCTACAGCACCATGTTTACCTGCAACCATGCTCCCTGCCATGGTGACCATGGATTCACCCTCTGAAACTGTAAGCCCTCAATTAAATGCTTTCTTATATAAGGTACCTTGGTCATGGTGTCTCTTCATGGCAATAGTAGCCCTAACTAAGACAGCTACTTCCTAGGGGAGAGAAGCATCTAGAAGAAGAGACTAGCAGTGAAGGTGTCTGCTTCCTGAGCCAGCAACAATGAGGTCCAGTGGTTGGGATGAGCCAAACAGAGGTGAGCATGACACTGGCTCTGAAAACTCACATTCACAAACACTAGGTCCAATCCCTAAGAATGTTAAACCCTCCTGTGTTACCAAGGGAGCTGCCTTACAGAAAGGCCTGCAGTGTGAAGGCCTGTATGAGGAGTGGCTGGTAGTAAGAGGCTAAAAAGAAAATGCTAGGCTTTAAACAGACTACAGAATAAAGAACAAGGCTGCAACAATAACTGCCACCCATGTTTGTTTTGGATAGGTCACCGATCTGGTTTGGTTTTCTAGTTGCAGTTTCCAAATGAAAATGTCAGGGAGGGCAATGTCTGATTCGTCAGACATTGATAAAAACATGGCAGGGCCACAAAATAAGCCAACTGGCAAATACTGTGTGATTCGACCTACATGAAGCAGCTAGTCAAATTCAGGGACAGAAAGTAGAATGACAGCTGTGGAGGCCAGGGCCGGGGGCGGGGTGAAGGGGTGGAAGGAGGTGTTGCTTGATAGGTACAAGCTTCAGATACCTATGTCCCGTTTGGGATGAGAACCATGCTGGAGATAGGTGGGTGACAGTCAACAATAATAGCATTGTATTCAATGCAACTGATGGAGACAGGTTGGGTGGCAGCAACAATCACATTGTATTTAATGCAACTGAACCCCACATATAAAGGGGTCTAACACAGTACCTTGGACAAAATATACACTTTACCACAACTTTTTTTAAAATTACAGCCTGGAGGTGGTGCTGCACACCTTTAATCCCAGTGCTCAGGAGGCAGAGGCAGATGGATCTCTGTGAGTTTACGGCCAGTCTGGTCTACAGAGCGACTTCTAGGACAAGGCTCCAAAGCACAGGGAAACCCTGTCTCAACTCCCCCCCCCAAAAAAAACACCCAAAAATCTATAACTTAAAGGTGAAAAAGACAAAAAACAAAATAGGACCCCAGGAGCCACTGGGTGACATGTGACTGTAAGATGAAAAGTTTCTCCTCTAAGCCCCAAGGAGGTTTGACCTGGTGAATGACAGCTCAGCTCTCACTGCTGGTCACACACTCCTTGGCTTCAGCATAGCTGATCGGATCACACTAACATGTGCACAGAGTGCTACTGTTGGGGCAAGGGATGTGACACAGGCTGGGTACCACCCTGCTCACTTGTGGCTGCTGACAGGGCCATCTTCTCATGGGGTTTAGAAACAGCCTACCTATTCCTTAGTTTGGTTCAACTCGGTATACTCAGGTCCCATGCAAGAGCTAAAAAAAGACATGATTCCAGTAGTCCCATGCCCCCACCCAGGCTTCAAGGCCTGGCTCTCTCTCCCCTAATGCTCAGAGAGAGAAGCCAGTCTGTGAACTCTGCTTCCACATACCTCTGAGGGCTCCTGAGGAGCTCACCCACATGGCAGGGATTGAGCTTGTTAGCCACTTGTCCCATTGCCCTGAATGGTCCAGCGTCCACTCCACTTCAAGTCTCTGACTCCTCCAGATGGCTGGAGGGATCCACAGAATAAACACAGCTCCCTCCCTTGGTCTGCCAGAAAATAATCAAGACCAAAGTGTTAATTAACACTGACTAAGATTTTTCTGTGGCTGGCAAGAGGACTCATTGAGTAATGGTACTTGACACAAAGCCTGATGACTTATGTTCAACCCCAGGACCAACATGGGGGAAAAAGAGAGCCACCTCTTGGAATTTGACCTCTGACCTCCTTAGGCATGCCATGGAGCACCTGTTCAACACACACACACACACACACACACACACACTCACACACACACACACACACACACACACACAAAATTATATATATATATATATATATGTATTATAAATAAATAAATGAAAAGCCTTTTTATACTTAATGAGAACAGGAAAGAATTAGATACAGAAACAAAAATCCTTAGGCCTGTGATGAGGAACCGTGGCTGTCTCTTGTCCTTGTCCCCATTTGCTGTGATATATTAGGGACCACCTTCCCCCTCCCCCATTAAATGCTTCAGCATTCCCTCCCACCCAGGACTTGCTTCCCAATACCTTCTGGCATCTAAAAAGCAATAGACATATTTCAGACTGCGCCCCCACAAGTGATATTAATGTCAGAGACGAAACTGAGCATCGAGAAGTCAATGGTTCATCATTTAGTTCTTTGTCTCAAATATGTCTATTCTAAACAAGGTTGGCTTGCACATGCTTCAATCCTCAACCAAGTACTTCCTCCAAATGAACCCTCCTGTTTCCCTCCATGGTGCTCCACAGAGTTGCAGTGAGCCTGTCCCCTCTCCCTTCTGTTTACAGAACTACAGGCACTGTATGAATTCAAACACTCTGCCCATCCACTTGCACAATGGCGGAGCAGTGTGCTCACTCCCCATGTGTACTCAATCCTTCTGGCACTGGGCAGGAAGGCTTTAAATGGTTGTGGCTTAGTAATTTGGGGGCTCATTTGCAAGGCAAATGCAAACTACCTAAAATTAGGGCTCCGTGGTGTAGAGCACTCACTGAAGATTGCTTTTGTTTTGTTTGAAAACCACAGTCTTGCTTGACAAGACCGTTATCACCAATCTGGCGAGAGAATCCAAGAATTGGATTCTTTGTTCATTGTGGAAAATCTATTCCATTCTTCTGAGTGACAGGGTCTTGTGGGAAGAGACAATAGAGGTAGGTCACTGGCCAGTCACTGCTGAGAACAGGACTGAGAGGGAAAGGGCTGGCCCAGAAAGCTGGCTGCCCTGGGGGATGGTGTCAGCAATGGTACCTCTCCCAGCAGGGATGCCTTGGGCTCCAATTCCTCTTAATGAAGTATGCAGTAGTGTTCAGGCAACTTCAAACACAGCTTCTTCAGGTCTTTATTTCAGATGCAACCTGAGTCTGTTCCAAACTTGGGGGGTATAGGGGGGAGGGGCAATAGGGTGGTTCAACTTAGTTTATTCTTGGCAAAACATATCTTCCTGAGTCTTAAAGGGGGAGAAAGCAGCTTAGACAGATGTAAACAGGCTCTGAGGCCCTTTGGACATCAAATAACACTAGCAAAGCAACGTTTAGATGAGTTAAGTGTAAATCAATCAGAAACATATGGACTACATTTCCCTGAAAATACACAGAGGTTTACAAATTGCAGGCACAGGGCCTTGGCAAGGCACAATCCTCATTTTGCCAAACCTAAAGTGTTTGGAGAAGATTTAAAGAAAGCAGACTGACCCAGTGCCACCCCTGACACTGGTCACAGCCCACACGACCACAAACATTTAAGCTCATGGGTTTAAGAGATTTGTACGTTGGATAAACTTAACTACTCACAACAAACGGCAAAGCCTTTCCAGATAAATGTGCACAGAAAGGTGAAACCACCAAGTACTGGTATTTACAAAAGGCAAGGATGTCTACCTGAGTCATGCTGAGCAGACTGAGCAGACAGGCTTAAACTTGATCAGAATGGGGCACACTGAGGTTCCATGCCTGCAGTGTGGGTTCATGGAGGGCAGACTTTGCCTTCCCAGCATGGCTCTCTCTTTGAACTAGTGGGAGGTAGCATCTTGCATTCACTTGTTGTGTGGGGACAATGTATTCACTGACACAGTCAATGGTATCTGGCATTCTGACTCTCCATTTAACTCGTGACTGGCCTAGATAGATTATTTCCATCCCCAAGGAAGGATGTGCAGAAGGAACTGAAGCACCCAAGATGCATTTGTGTATCTATGTTTTAAGATTCAAAAGTGAAGTCCTGGGCTGGGGAGATGGCTCAGTCAATAGAAAGTGGACCTGGTGGCGCACACCTGCAGCCCCAGCACTAGGGAAGAAGAAACAAGAGGGTCCCTGGACCAGCCACTCTAGCTGGATCAAGTTCAAGTGAACTCCAGTGAAACGGTCTCAAAAATCAAGGTGGAGGGCTGGGGATGTAGCCCCATGGTAGATTGCTTGCTGGGAATGCATGAAGTCCTGGGTTCGATCTCTACTATACCATAAACTGGGTAGGGGACACACCTATGCTCCTAGCATCAAGGGGGTCGATACAGGAGGGAGTTCAAGGTCATCCATAATTACCAAGCAAATTTGAGGCAAGCCTGGCCTGCATGAGACCCTGTCTCAAGAAGGGGGGTGAGGGTAGGAAGAGGAGAAAAGATGGAGAGCAAATGAGAAAGATACTCAACATTGACCTCATGCGCGCACGCACGCACACACACACACACACACACACACACACACACACAGCATTGGGTGTGAAATTCTGTCAGTCAGGTGTGGTGACGGAAACGGAGGCCAAGTGAGACCTTGTTTCAAAAGGGGGAGGGGAATGGTTGCTAATTAAAGATGCAAAAGCTTCTATGACTTCACCCTGAGATGTCATCAGATACTCAGACTGAAGCCATAGGGAAAGAGGCGGCAGATCAGGCTAGCCCTTCCTGAGTCCGTGGCTAGTGCCCCTTGAAAACAGTGGGAAATGAGAAAGCCTCCAAAGAGATTCAAGGGCCCTTCTGTCCTACCTCAGGTGTTACACAGGCAGGGACAAGGAGACACCCAGTAGCTCCAGATCTGGAGCCTGAAAGAGTCCCCAAGTCCCCACAACACTGAAGAAGTGCAGGAGGTCTCCAGGTCTTCAAAGAGGCCCAGAAGTAATGAACAAAGTATCAGCTGTGTTTGACATTAGGAACAGTAAACAATGATGGGACTTGCCAGTAAGACATTTCCAACCTGTGTCCATAGGCCACATACATCCCAAGATGCATGGTTGCAATGCCAACAGGCTGAATGCCCCTGGTAAAAACAGGAGGCTAGTGTAGAACAACCTGACCCATAGGCTGCTGCCCCCTCCTTTCTTTCTTTCCTTCTTTCTTTCTTTCTTTCTTTCTTTCTTTCTTTCTTTCTTTCTTTCTCTCCTTCCTCACCTATGACAATAAGCCATCCAGATAAGTATACCATCTAGTAGCAAGATTATCAGGTGCCAAGGTAAAAGAGGACTAGAAAGCACACCCATCTCTTAAGACAATGTGCAAAGTCCTTTGCATGAGCAGCCACTCTCTGCAATCCTTGCCTTCTCTTCAGGGACTGGGGGTCTCAACATTGGTTAGACGTGGGTAGTCTTTTAGACATGCTTCAAAGCAAAGAGCTTTCCCCATCTCATTCTATCCCAAGGGGAAAGGGGACCTAAATTGGGGTCATCAGGAGTGGGCTTATATTCAAGAGAGAAGGGGTGGGGACTGGTACAAATTCAAGAGGGAAGAACAAAAAGATGGTCATTGGAATTGGGAGAGTAGGACAGCTTACACCTGTGAATGACTGATGACAGCGGCCTGGAGACACATGGGGGCAACCAAATGCTTTTCATCCTGTCCTAGAGAAGGCAGGACGGCTCCAGAGAAAGCTCACAGTGAGGCATGTGCACAGGCAAGGTGGGACACAGCCTTCTCAGTATCACAGTACGCCCTCATCCCTCCCACGCCCACCTCCAGGCTCCACTCCCCATCCTCTACTCCTTTTGACATCGGCATCTGTTGTCATAAGCCTAAGAGGCCCTTTTGTATAGCACAGAGCGTGAGGGGGCAGGCAACCGCCTGCAGCAGGAGTGACAAGTACTTCGCTCTGACAGGGTACTGTTTGCTTTCCAAGCAGAGAGATGCAAATAATGGCAATGAAAAATGCAAGGGACGTACACTTGTCTCTGAAGAAGAGGTTTTCTTTGTTCTAGAGATTTCCTTCAGTGACTCTCCTGTCATGCAGGTGCATGTTAAATGTCCTACCCTGGTCCTGACCTTGGGAAGCTGGCTAGGTGTCCATATGCAAAGAGCGTAGTCCAGACCCTGAAGTTTCCAGCAGAGTCTTCATTATTTAATTCCTCGGACAGGCCCCTTAACAGACAAATATTTGAAAGACTCCATTTTATACTAAATAGGAGGGGGTAAAGGTTTGAACTTGAAAACTATGAGGCAAAAATCATAAGACTGAGCTCTTCAAGTTTTATATTTAATGTCATCTAAAAATTATAATTATAAACATGCATTCATTCTTAGTTTGAGCAAAGAAATACATCATTTGCTTTGGAAATTTTTTAATCAAATGACTGTGTAACAGCATTACAGTCTTCACTTTTCCAGTCAACAGTGCAAACAGGGCATTTTGTTTTCTTTCAACTAATTAACTTTGTATGTATAGTATGTTGGTGTGTATACAGATGAGCATGTGTGTGTGTGTGTACATGTATGTGCAGATGGAAACCAAAAGTCCTCTTCAAGTGTCTGCTTCAGTCACTCTCATTTTATTTTTCTCAAATGTTTTCAATGTGTGTAAGTATTTTGCCTATAGGTGTATGGACCTTGTGCATGCCAGGAGCCCACGGAGGTCACAAGAGGGCATCTTACCCTCTAGAAGCAGATTTATAGATGGTTTGAGCCACCATGAGGTGTCCTCTGCAAAACCAAGTACTCTTAACCTCTCAGGCATCTCTCCAACGCTTCCATCTGATTTTTTGAAACAGGTTATCTCATTAAACCTGGGACGACAGGAATTCACCGGTCTCTGCCTTCTTAGAGCTGGGGGTACAGACACATGTCACCTGCCCACGTTTTACACCTGCCCAGCTAAGCTCAGGTCCTCATGTTGACATGGCAAGCTCTCTACTGACTAAACCCTCTCTCCAGCCCTGAAGGAGCATCTCAAAGTATTCAGGAGCTCTATAAATTTCCCTGACAATGTCTCTTGTTTGGTTCATTCATTGTTTCCCCTTCCCTGGGGTCACTATCTACTTTAATTTCTTGTTTTTCCCATGGTGACCTGGCATGCTTCCACTACGTTCAGCAGAATGAGCAATTCTCCAGCTCCAGTTGTCCTCAGTGCCCTGCCATTAGATTTTTGGAAGATCTGAAAGTAGACTTTGAAATAGTTTGCATCACTCTGCCAGATGTTTACCATATCCCCACACTCATTAGACAGGAGACTGGTCCAAAAGGGGCTTCGTGTGGTAGGTGAGAGGGGAGTGATGGATAAGGGTGGGGGCTCACACAACGTCTTTTTGCATAGTTATGACTTTTGTTACTGGGCCTTGGAACTATGAGGATGTGAATAATTAGTATTTGGGTAATCGCTCTCATTCCATTTATTAAGACAGGGGAAGAATGTGGAAAGGAAGCTTTTGATCCTTGACTGTTCTCCCTTTCATCTTCTCAGGGTGCTCCTTTGGAGTTGTCCTTGGTAAGATGTCATGGTTCAAGTACAAGATGTGCTGAATGCTTGGTGCCCGAACAATGGTGACGTTTTGGAAAGTCCTAGGAACTTTAGGAGGTAGGGCCTGGTGGAAGGAAAGCAGTAGACTGTCTGTCTTTAGATAATGTTCCTGGTCCCCAAATCCTCTTTGGACTGCTTCCTCCCCACATTGTCCCACGGCTGTGATGTTCTGCCTGATCATGGCCCAGAACCAAAGGAGCCAAGGATGGCGGACTGAAATCTATAAAATCACGATCCAAAATAAATTCTTCCTCCCCCAGGTTGCCTTTTCCTGGGTGTTTGGAGACACAGTGTAATGATGCAGACACTGCTGACTGTACTGCCTTCCTCCTGTCCTGGCCCTTTCTCTGGCTATAAAAGTACTTTGTACCCTGAATCCCTCAAAGAGAATTGCTCTGTGTTCTAAGATGCCTTTGACTAATCCTGATTTCTTCCTAAGAACTCACACCTCCCAAAGGCTGATCCTTGAGTCATGACCAGCCCAGACTTAACTCTGCTAAGCTAGTATGTTCTTCCTTCCTTTCTTTCTTCCTTCCTTCCCTTTTCTCTTTCTTTCTTTCTTTTTCTTTCCTTCCTTCCTTTTCTTCTTCCTCCCCCTCCTCCTTAATCTTCTTCGTCCTCCTCCTCTTTTTTCTTTTGGTTTTATGAGGCAACATAGCCCTGGCTGTTGTAGAACTCACTATGTCGCCCTGAACTCAAAGAGATCTGCCTGTCTCTGCCTCCCGAGTACTTTGATTAAAGATGTGTGTCATGCCTTCTTTTTGTTGTTGTTTTGGTTTGGTTTCATTTTGTTTCTATTTCTTTTCTTTCTTCCTATTTGTTTTGAGAAATATTTCTTTGTGTAGCTCTGGCTGTCCTGGAACTCACTCTGTAGTCCAGGTTGGCCTCAAACTCGCTGCCTCTGCATTCCGAGTGCTGGTATTAAAGATGTGCACCACCACTCACCACTTGGCTCTCTCTATTCTTAATCTTTGAAGAGGATATCAGCATCTTTAGCCTTCAGTCTACACCTTACACTCAGTTCAAATAATTCTCAGATATTTTCATGAGGCCCATGGCAACTCAGAGGAATAGAAGATGAAACAACAATTTGAGGTCAAAATTCTTGTGAGAAATCATGTCCATTTATTTCCTTGCTTCGAACATAGCTAAAAATACTGAGGAAGATGCTGCAACAGCATTAACCCTGTCTTTAACTAGCAAACAAGAAGGGTGTAATCATAAATGACTGACTGTATGTGACTGTAGTCCTTGCTACTCAGGCTGCGGCAGGAGAATCACTTGAACACAGGAGCTCAAGGCCAGCCCAAGCAGCACAATGATGAGACTATCTGAAAGGAAAGAGGGGTGGGAACGGAAGGGAGGGAGGAAGGGAGAAAAACAGAAGAGAGGGAGGAAGGAAGGAAGGAAGAAAGGAAGGAAGGAAGGAAGGAAGGAAGGAAGGAAGGAAGGAAGGAGGAAAGAAGGAAGGAAGTAGAATAAATGGACTGATTTTATTTGTTCTGCTCTCACTGGCCATTCAAACTGATTCTGTCGCCTAGCATGTCCCATCAGCTCAGGCTTTCAGACAGATAATGAAAATTTTGCTCACTTTTGATCATTTCATTTCTAAACACAGTCCAAGAGCTAGCACATCAAGTAACAATAATAATTCTAAAAAAGAAAAAGAAGCCAGGCAGTGGTGGTGCAAGCCTTTAATCCCAGCACTTGGGCGGCAGAGGCAGGTGGATCTCAGTGAGTTCCAGGCCAGCCTGGTCTACAAGAGCTAGTCCCAGGACAGCTAGGGCTACATAGAGAAACCCGGTCTAGAAAGAAGAAGAAGGAGAAGGAGAAGGAGAAGGAGAAGGAGAAGGAGAAGGAGAAGAAGAAGAAGAAGAAGAAGAAGAAGAAGAAGAAGAAGAAGAAGAAGAAGAAGAAGAAGAAGAAGAAGAAGAAGAAAATCCAACTGTCCCAGTTTGGTTTCTGTTGCAATGAAAAACCACTGACCAAAATCAACTTGGAGGAGGGAAAGAGTTTATTTGGTGTGTAGTTCTGTACTGTGATCCACCGCTGAGGGAAGTCCCTGGAGGCAGGAAGTCAAGGAGGCCACTCACTGCCTTGCTCCCATGGCTGCTCAGCCTGCTTTCTTACATAGCCCAGAACCAGCAGCCCAGGACTGGCAGCACACATAGGCGGGGCTCTTGCACATCAGTCAAGAAAATGCCCTGCAGACTTACATGCAGGCCAATCTGATGGAGGCAGTTCTGTTACAATAAATCTTTCCGCCAAAAGCCACTGAGCCCGGCTGCCACATATGTGCTTTAAGCCAGCCGCCTGCCCAAGTTAGGCCCAAATGAATACACAGAAACTTGTATTAGGCACAATGCTGCTTGGCCAATGACTAGGATTCTCATCTGTTAGCTCAGTCTTAATTATCATAAATCTATATATTTTATAAGACTTATCTTATCGGATGCCTTATTGGCATCCCTCCTTGCTGGTGGATCACATTGTGCTGCAGGAGCAGAGGGGAAAAAGGGACCCTTCCTGTTTCTCCTTCACTTAAATATGAGTCTCCTTGCTATGTCATTTCCTGTCTGGATCATCACTTCTCTACTACATTTCCCAGAATCCTCTTTGACTCCTGGTCCTGCCTAACTTGCCATTTCATTGGCCAAACAGTATTTTATTTAACAATCAACAAGATAAACATACACAGTACATTCGCCATCACAGTTCTTCTCTCAGGTTCCCTTTCCCCAGATAACTTTTAAAGGGCATCCCCTCCCCAAATCATCACCAGAAAATAGGCCCAAGCTTTAAGAAATCTATTGCCTACGAATTACAGAAAGCAGCAAACACATAAAAACAGGCACCTGACTTAATGCCCACCCACAGTTCAAGAAAACAGTTTACCCAAAAGGCAATTCCTGGGCCTTGCTTAGCCAGGCCCTTACCCTTCTTTAGTTTCTGATACAGAACTGATCCTCAGACCTCTGTACCCTTAGATGTCTTGCCACAGGGTTTGTGTGTGTGGGGGGGGGGGGGGGGAGTTGCCACCTCTTACAGTAATAAAATCTGCCTCTTCTTGCTGCTTGAGTCAAACTGAGTCTAGTCTTACATTTCTCTCCACTGACTTGCTTCTTACGACTCGAGTGCGTATCAAGCTAACCAACACGCCCAGTTGCTTCCCGCTCCTCCTGCATAAGGTGTGCTCAGAGAGGAACTTCAGTGGCAAAAGATGGGGACGGGCGGGGGGGGGGGTTGCAGAGCTTTCCTGGTTCCTACACTAGGCCCACCTTTCTAGTCCTCCCCTCCCCTCACTCACCAAAGCTGGAGTGAATGTGGGCGGGAGAAGGCAGAAAGGGGGTTGGGGTGGGAAATGAGCTCCAGGCCAGCACATTCAGCCAGGCAACACAGCTGCCTCTTGGCCACCACAGAAGCAGATTGTCTAAACCCAGACAGTTTTGAAAGTTAAAGTATGCTTTATAAATATATCAGAACAAAACATACAACAATAAATCCAAGGGACATAGACAGTAGTCACACCTACAGAACCATAACATTTCCTGGAGCAACTTCTGGTGGGGACCCTCTTCCTCCTCAGCCCAGCTGCCCACACCCCTCCTTCCCCCTCACTCGATGATGTCACACAGCCACCACCACAGGTTCCCAGACACACGGGTTCATTCTGGGCCACCCACCCAGTCCTATAAGGGCATCTACTGCCCTACAGGCTGGGTCTGAAGGAAAGCCCCAAGTACCCTAAAAGGATAAGTTCACTGGCTGTGTCCAAGATGGCAACCTTGGCTGAGCTCAGGCTGGAGCCGGCAGGAAAAACACAAGGATTGCTGGTAAGTGCTTTCAGCACTCCTTAGGAAGC
Source organism: Cricetulus griseus (assembly GCF_003668045.3). NCBI lineage: Eukaryota > Metazoa > Chordata > Mammalia > Rodentia > Cricetidae > Cricetulus > Cricetulus griseus. Next base: position 14,711,345 of record NW_023276806.1, on the reverse strand, counting down.
TGTGGAACTTCTCTCTGCCAGAAGAGCCACTTCCCTATCTGCCCTCCTGTGAAGGATGAGGTTTCTATTGAGATATACCTATGGTGTATGTCAAAGCCAACGCTAACCTCCAAGCTGCTCAGTTCCTTACCACGATGCTCCAGCACCCTGCAGCTACTGTTTTCTGGCTTTGTTTCTGGTTTCTCTATAACCCAAAGGTTTCTCCCTTGCTTCACTCTTCCCTCTGCTTCCAAGAGACACAGCCCTGGCCTTCGCCAATCTGCCTCTCCCACCTCTTTGCCCGGAAAGGCAGCCATGGCTGCTTTGGACTTCCCCAAAGGCCTTGAGCTATTCTGTCTCTCACATGTATAATAAAAACTTTCTTTCCACATGGAGATCAGCCGTTCAATGCCTCCCTGCACCCTTGCTTACACTGCATAGAAAGGCGAGTTATGCCAAAGACCAGGCTGTTCCCAAACTCACAGAGACCCACCTGATTCTGGCTTCCTAGGGCTGGGATTAAGGGAAGGTACTACCACACCCTGCCAGGCCCTGTTCTGAACCCAGGGAGCCAACTCTCCAGCCTGCCTCGCCCTCTTTCTCTGAAGCTGCCTTCTTGACTAATGTTGCATGTTTTGCCTCAGGACCTCCTATGACATCCTAACTGTGTAGTCATGGGCCCATCTTACTGGTGTTTTAAAACAACAAACATAGAAACAATGGGAGCTGCTCTCCCTTTTGTTGATGTAGCAAATATGTAAGGAACTTACTATAGCAAAAAATAATTGGTCCTTAGGACAACCCCCACCAGGTAATACTGTTTTATCTATATTCTAAAGATGCAACTGAAGTTTGGAGTGGCCATTCATGATAACTATAGGGACAGAATTGGTTACATCATCCCACAGTGTAGGTTTAAACCCAGTCCAGGGCCAAAACAACAAGTATTCTTCAAAGCTAGGTTGGAAAATGAAGTAGACAAATCCATGGCTCCTGCCCTTTGCCCTCTGAGTTGACTGGACCCTGCCACACCTCTACCCACTGACAGGATAGACACAGCTCAAATGCACTGACTGAGCAGGGTAGCATACAGGAGGGAAGCAAGGGGCCAGGGTGCATCCGGCAGGCATATCTCAGATCAGGAGAGTGTTCTGTTGCCTATCACTGAAATTCTGCTCCAGGTCAGTCAACTTACAGCATCTACCTGTGGTAAGGACAGAGAGGCAGGCCAAGAGACTGGAGTTCTGAAATGGTTGACCAGTGAGAACCAGAGTGGAAAGGGAGCTGTTGAAGCTTAAGAAGCATCCAGACTTTCAGGTGGGTGCCATTGACTCCGAAGGGGTCTTTCCTAAAAGTGGAAAGTCGCCTGGAAGAGCATGGTGATTGTTATGAGAATCCTAGGTTACATGGTTCAGAAGAAGGCTCAAAGGGCAGCCCACAACACTTCTTGCTTTGGGGTTGAAAGTAGGGCCTGAAGCATTTGTGAAGTTGTGTCCAGGTTCAGACACACATTTTGAGACAGGGACTCACTATGTATCTTTGGCTGGTCTGGAACTCACTAGGTAGACAAGGCTGGCCCTAAAGCCAGATATCTGCCTGCCTCGGCCTCTGCCTCCGCAGTGCTGGGATGAAAGGCATGCCTGGCTCCAGAGAACTTCTTTCTAGGTCTCACCAAGATGTATGTGAAGGAAACTACGATAACGCCACTTTTCCATTATCCATTTTCTACGCCTCCCATAAAACTACTATAAATTTAATGATGTAACTATACACACCTATGTTATAAATCTTTCCGCCAAAAGCCGCTGAGCCCCACTGCCACATGTGAGCTTTACGCCAGCCGCCTGCCCAAGTTAGGCCCAAATGAATACACAGAAACTTGTATTAGGTTCAATGCTGCTTGGCCAATGACTAGGATTCTCATCTGCTAGCTCAGCCTTAACTATCATAAACCTATATATTTTATAAGACTTATTTTATCGGATGCCTTATTGGCATCTCTCTTGCCGGTGGATCACTTTGTGCCGCTAGAGCAGGAGCGGAGGGAAAAAGAGAGCATACTTCCTGTTTCCTCGCTTAGATATGAGTCTCCTTGCCATGTCACTTCCTGCCTGGATCAGCCCTTCTCTACTACATTTCCCAGAATCCTCTTTGACGCCTAGTTCCGTCTAACTGCTGTCTCATTGGCCAAACAGTATTTTATTTAACAATCGATAAGATAAACACACACAGTACATTCCCCATCACGCCTATGTATCATATTACAGCCTCTAAAGTCAGAAGATTGAAGAAGGTTTCCACAGGCTAAAACCAAATCTCACCAGAGCTGTGTTTCTTCCTGGAAGCCTAGGAGAGGTAGTTTTGTTGTCTATCTTTTCTAGCTTCTAGGACTGCTCCTTGGACATTCCTCTAGGACATTCCTTGGCTCAGGTTTCCCTTCTATCATTTCTCTCTCTATGAGTACATACCTGACAAGAAGCCACTTAAGATCTCTGTGAGTTCGAGACCAGCCTGGTCTACAGAGTGAGTTCCAGGACAGTCTCCAAAGCCACAGAGAAACCTTGTCTTGAAAAATCAAAACCAAAACCAAAAAAAAAAAAGCCACTTAAAGAATGAAGGCAGTTGAGGGACTACAGTCCTGCATGACAGCTCTTGCTAGGGAAAGCATGGTAACTGCTTGCTCACTTCTTAGAAGGCCAGAAAGCAAAGAGAAGGGGGCCAGAAGTCTCTGCCCGGTGACTTACTTCCTCCAGTTCCTCCAGCTAGTTCCCACCACTACTTCTTCCTCTTCTTTTCCTCCTCCCCTCCTTCTCTTCTTCCTCCTCCTTTTGAGATAGGGTCTCTTGATGTAGCCCTGGATGTCCTGAAACTCCCTATGTAGATCAGGCTGACTTTGAACCTACAGAAATCTGCCTGCCTCTTGATTGCTGGGATTAAAGGTGTGTGCCACCACACTTTAGGTCCAAGTTCTTAAATTAACACTGTGCAATGGCTTGGGAGCAAATCAACCCTTGGGAAATTTATATCCAAAACATTACACAGTCAACTCCCAGTCCACATGACATCACCTGGACCACTCTTTACGTCTGCTTCTTTGTTTCTTTTGTTTTGTTTTAAACATATATGTGCATGCACACGCATGTGGATACCTGAGGACAGCCTTGGGTGTTACCTTGAGAAATGCAATCCACCTCCTCTAAAACAGGATTGCACACTGGCTTGGAGCTCACCAAAAGTACACACTGGCTGGCCAACGAAGCCCAGGAATCCTCCTGTCTCCGCTTCACAGGGATTCATTTTTGCTTATTGGGGGATCAATCCCAGGTTCTTCTATTTGCTGAATGAGACGTTACCCCAGTTCTCACCTTCTAAAGACTCTCATGGTTATACTGTGTGATCCAGGCCCAGCTGGATAATGCAATGGCCATATTTTAGGGTCAGCTGCTAAGTACATTTAATCTTCTCCACAGTCCTCATTGCCCTCACCAATAGCATATTTGCAGATTCTAGAGATTAAGTATTAAGCGTATATTTTGGGGAAATGCAGTTGTTCTGATCAGCACATTTCCCTTGATCCAGTCAAGCTCACACTGTTTGCTTCTCGTGTGTGGCTCTACTGATATCACACTTACACACCCTCAATGCTCCTAGGCACAGAAGTGGGACAGTGAGCAACTAATTTCTCATGCCTTCTGTAGACACTGGATTTGTCTCTTCTCTATATAAGGCTTTTCTACAGACATCAGAGATCCCATTGTACTGATTTTTCATCTTCCACTAACCTGGAAATACCTTAGTCTAATTAGGAGCAGCATATAGTGTTAAGAATCAGCCTTGAGCCAGGTATTTGCTTCAGCCAGGCAACAGCTGACAGCCCAGTTTCTCTCACCACACCACCAAGCTAAGCTCTGGAGGCCCTGCCGCCTCCTCAGCAACAGCTGCAGTTTTCAGGGATGCTTCCTAGCACCGGAAAGTGTTAACTGCACGACTGAGATGATGAGAATAATTGTTTTGTATTTCTAAAATCCCCCAGTTATCGATCTTTATTATAGAAAACATATGTGCTTCTCCTTCTGTAATAGACTGCTCCTGGCTGGGTAGATGTAAATCAAAATCTTTGTCAATGGAGTCATATTTTAAATGCACCAGGGGAGCTGGCTATTTAAAGGGAGCCTGCTGTGAATCCTTTTGTCAAGCCAAGAGGCTGTTTGTGATGCTAATTTTCACCCCTTAATTTGCCTGTTTGGTAGGTTCACATTTTCATAAGGTCCCCCCAATTCACAAGTCAAAGCGAGGCACACCTGGATCCTGGATTTCAAGGGTATCTTTCTCCTGCGAGCTTCAAAGCTGTCAGGGGTATTGCCTCATTCATCTCCCTCAGAGCACCAGGGGCAGTCACTAGTATCCTCAAAGGAGGTGCAACTGTCTCTCAGCCCACCTCACAGGGGGTCCTTGAAAGGAGGCCTTAGCTCAGGGAGAGCTATTTATTTTCCAATTAGCAATAGGTTCGGTCCCAGGAGCTCTCTCCAGAGAGAGCCCAGAATGTTCTTTTTTGCTTGCTTTTGAAATTACTGTCCAAACAGAGAAACTGAGGAACTGAGAAATTTAGTGCTTCCAATGCTTTATGTGTTTGGGGAGTGGCTGCCTATACACAGAGATGATATTGATAATAGATTGAGGAGCTAGTCAACATGACCGGAAATGATCCATTGCCGAGCTGGTCATTAGTGAGAAAGACAGGCAGACATGATCTAGCAGGAGTGTGTGGCCTGCAGCCACAGGTCACTATGAATGAGACTGAGTACAGAATTTATAAAGTTACCTAAAACAGTAAGATTTTTTTTTGTTTTTTGTTTTTTGTTTTTTTTGCCATGGCATGGTGGCACATGTCTTTAGTCCTGGCACTTGGAAGGCTAAGGTAGGTTGATATCTGATATCTGAGTTTGCAAGTTCCAGGACGGCTACAGAGAGATCCTATCTCAAAAAAGAAAAAACAAACAAACAAAACAAAAACATAATAAATAAAAAACAAAAGTAAACAAACAAAACTAAAAATAATTGTACTTTTTGTTGTTGTTGTTGTTGTTACTTTTGTTTTGTGATTGGATTGTGTGGTTCTGTTTGTTTGCTTGTTTTGAGCCAGGGTCTCACTCTGCAGCCCAGGCTGGCCCAGAACAGAGAAGACCTGCCTCTGCCTCTCAAGTGCTGGGGTTAAAGGCGTGCGCCACCATGCCAGGCTGATTTCGTGGTTCTTGAGCTCAGACTCTGTAGGTGATGACATCACATCACAGCATCAAAAGGCTGGAAGGATATCCTTGGTGGGGCAGCATTAGGAGACACCAATCCTGTAAGCCCTTCAGCTTTCTCACCGTTCTCTAGAGAATCTTCCAGGTGTGACAACATTCAGTCTGTTCTAAGGTCAAGTAAGGTTTGGTCATGACTTTCTGTAGGACAAGTAAACAAACTAGTGCTTTTCCAAACGTGACACGCAGGTGAGCGAGAGAATGTGGACACTGATCCAAGTCTGTCTCTTTTAATAACCCTGACATGTAAGGCACTCCTTTAGAATTTATAGTGTGTACCATGGCATGTGCGCTTACATTTCAACTATGAAGTATGCTCAGGTTCAGGTTTTCCAATTGGGATGCTCAAGGTGTAAATGGCACTCTTTCCCCCAACAGAAAGAAAGCAAAGCCTTGTGGGCACTGCTGAAAACAGAGCTGGAAGCACTATGGCTCTGACATAAACATCTTTTCCCCAGCACCGAACAACTTGGAAGGCCCTGCCTGGCCAAGCCTTCTTGAAGAACCTCCTGCACTTCTCTCCCTCTGAACCCGCACCACTGGGCACAGGAAGGGAAATGGTCTGTATCACTCTCTGAGGTCTTCACAGATGTAGAATAGAACATGGAGCCCAAACATCACTCTTGCCTTTTGGACTGACACTGTCCTTTAAGGCATCTGCCATTCTTGTCTGTCTTGATCCATGTGACAAGCTGGGCTTAGGAGCATCTGGTAGACCTCCACATGAGCAGGCTGGTGATGTGCTCATCAAACTGCCTTCTAAACATCTGTGTGTCTACCCAAGGTCTGTGCTACTGCCAGCTTTACTCAGAAATGCTTCCTTTTCACAATGGGAGACTATTACTTCAGAGACCCATAACCTGCCAGCGTGCCTAGAAATGACTGTCGAATGCACGGCCCTGCACAGGGCACAAAGTGGGAATGAAAGGAGAAGCAGGGGCTATTTGGGAAGAGGTATAGACTCTCAGTCCAAGGGAGACAAGAGAGGGTAATAAGAGGTGGACATGACCAAAAATGCTTGAAAAGTCATAAAGAAACCAAATTCTATAAAATTAATACATGTTGGGGAGATGGCTTAGAAGGGGTTTACTGTGCAGGCCACAAGGACCTGGGATCAAATCCCCAGAACCTGTGTTAAAAAACAAAACGAAACAAAAATCTGTGTGTGGCACCATATATGCTTGTAAACCCTGCTCTGTGAGAAGGTAGAAACAGAAGTGTTGCTGGGACTTGCTGGTCACCAACCTACCTCCAGGTTCTGTGAGAGACTCTGTCTTGAGAGAACAAGGCAGAGAACAACAGGGCAGGATGTAGGCATCCTCCTCTTTTTTTCTGTGTGTACATCCTCACCACACATGATGAATGTGACTTCTCAGATCCAGTTACTAGCTCACCAAGATACAACACCAGAGATGTTCAGCTGCAGAATCACACAAAGGGATGCTAGAAGCTGAAGCAGGGGCATGAAGCAACAAGAAAGCCTCTCGTCTCCTTTTATCCACCCCACTCGCCACCCAGGTTTATAAATCTTTGAAGATCCAGTCTTGAAAGCAAGTAGGCCAAGCCTCTGAAAGAGTGGACTCGGAGCAAGGTGTCTATTTTCCTTCAGTTTCTAATTTGGGGCCTGCAGCATCATTCTTGCATTCGTTAAAGACCTTAGGGCTGCTGGAAGAGAAGAAATTTAAGTACAAAAGCCACTATAATAGTACTGCTATTAGCAGAAGTGGGTTTGGCAGGAAGCCTGGGCCACCCAGACTCCAGAGGCCTAAGTGACTAAATGGGAGGCTCTGTGTGACTCAGACGGATCAGATCTGGTAGCCAGAGAGAAGCTGGGAAATTGCCATTAAACCCATAAAGGTTTCTGGGACAGGAGTCCCTCCTACTTACTGGCCACTGTGCCACCCTTCTCTCCTCTAGGATTCTTGGATTCTACAAAGGCAGATGCCTGACACCTGGAGGTTAGGTATCAGGGGCCTCTCAGGACTTCTCTTTTTAAAGACCCCTGGGCATGGGATGAGACTGGGCTACAAAGGAGTCAGGAGACAGTAGGCACTGAGGAAGGCCTCTGGTCCACCAACTTTCTCCTGGATGCTCACGCTGAAGCTGGGCCCAGTGTACTTCACACAGTGCCTAGGTCCTCAGCACCTCCCAGCTCTTATGACAGGCAGATGCCATGATGACTGTGGTGCAAACGTAAGTTCTGAATGTAGAGATCCGGATAAAGTGGAGCACTCAGAGAGAATTCTTAACTGACCCTGGGAATTAGGAGCTTGGACTTGACCCCCAGCCCCAGCCCCCAGTAGATTAGGGCATAGAGCCATTTCCCTGCCCTGAATCTCCGCATCAGACAGCAGCAAGCATAATGCTATCATACCTCACCTGGGGGAGATGTGCGAAGTGAGAAACAGACTAGGAAGATGACAGGAAAACAGTGACCTACATGTTCTCCTCCGGACTCCCCATTCCTTCCAGGTGGAGGACAATGCTGAGCTACAGTCCCAGCTGGAACCCATACAGCTAAGTACCACAGCAGAGTCCTTCTGTTGCCAAGCCCTGTGGGGTTGAGGCAAATAAAGACACATGGGAAGACTTTCAAAACAAAGTGTCCCCACGGCCGCTCACAGCTGCCAGAGCTTGTATGGCACAATGGTGAAGAATTACAGATCTGTGGTAGGATCCTGGGCTTGAAGCCTGCCTCCACCACTTCCTAGCAATGTGACTGATAAAGTGTCTGGCCTGGTGCAATCCCAGTTTTCTTTACCTGTCAACTGTGGTAGGTGCTGCACTCGCCTCAGAAGATGAACGTAGAGATGTTAAGGCAAAGCTTAGTACAGTGCCAGCACATGAGAAGGGTCACACATGGTCGAACAACTTTCCTCTTTCAGGAATGTGCATAGATGATACACTGCTCTTGAGGCAGCTTGCCTCTCTGTGATGTCCCCTGAGAACAAGAGGAAAGGAGCCTGCTGGTGGAGTGGGGCTGGCAGCTCCTTGAACTATGGACTCAGCCTCGGATTGTAGGCTTTCATATAAGAAACAAAAAACAAAACAAAACAAAAACCAACCAGCCAGCAACAAACAACTACAAAACAACAACAACAAAACAAAAGCAGATGAAATCTGTGTGAGAACCGGGGGAGTACTTCTGTGTAAGCCATGCAGCTGTAAGTCTCTCCTGTGACCACGGCTGAGAATTACTACCAGCTAGAACAGCAGCATTTCCAAGCAGCTGTAGATCCCATGTTGTCAACACAGAACACGGATATCACCAAGGCCAGACCACAAAATCCATCACAATCAAATCGTAGGTACAGCCAAGGGGCACCAGAGCCTCGCCTGCCACGGTGAAGGCATGGGTATGATGTGCTTACAACAGGTGGTCGCGGTGTCCTGTTACCAACCTGGTCTTCCATAGATGTTCTGGAAACTTTGGGGTCTATCCCAACTCATAAGAAGGGGTGGAACTTACAAATCACTCTGGAAGAACATGGAGACATTTTTATTCTAATTATTTGCCTTCTTCTTTCCTAACTAGTGTTTTAGAAAGTCAGTGCCAAGAATACAATATTAAGACTGACTGTAGCTTGTATAGCAGCCCCAAGTTGGAAACAGATGATACTAGGCTCAGACAGATCTGGGTCCACACCTTAGCTCATTATGTCTGTTATGAGTGACTGGCCTTGGGTATTTAACCAGTTGGTTAAACTTGCTAAACTTCAAGTTTTCATTCTGGAATTGCTGTTCTGATCCAGTAGTTCTTGAACTTCAGCCCAGGTCAGAACTACCTGACCGGCAGGGACTTCTTATGTCTGGGCATAAATTCTCAGGAGATGCTAATGTGGCCGGGATGTGTGCACTATCAAAGGGCTGGACCTAACAAGCAGTGCAGAATCCCCTGCTTGATAGCAGTTGTAAACTTCCCTTTCCATGAGAATGGATTGCAAGGATGTGAAAGTGCCCTGTGAGCTTATAAAGTTCCAGACAATCATACTGGAGTAAATATGAGGATTATTTTAAACATTAAGGGGCACGGTGCAGAGTCTCTACTGCAGTGCCCAGCACATAGTAGGGTCATTAAAACAAAACAAAACAAAAAAACTCCACAAATCCCCACCGGTAACTAAAGATAGCCACCCGTTCACTCCATGTTGGAGGATGACAGCCTTTGTCATACATTACAACAAAAACTGGAAATAAAGTTATAAGAGAAGTTCATATCGAAATTGTGGGTGGCAGGGACCTCCTTCTTGGCTTCCGACCCAATTCATTATTCAAATCCTTTTACCATGGTCTGTTCCACTGCTCCATGCGGAACCAGCTGTGGATCTTGATAAGAGGAGAGAGCGAGACTGTTTCCACTTTGCTCCTGGCAGTCCTCGGGCCTCCAACAGAACCTTCTTACAAAATGAATAGTGCTGGCTCCCAGAGAGTCCAATCTAATCTCATCTTGTCCACTCAGAAGATCCATACAGACTGTCTGACTGCAGGATTGCAGCAGAGAGGCCGTCTAATTCCATCTGGGTTTGCATCTGCCTTTCAATGACCATGCATGGAGCCATCGGGGTACATGAGCAAAATATAACGGGCGGGCTTTTAAACTGTTCCTGTCTGAGGTATTCTTTAAAGGGCCCCAAGACGAATGATGACAGAAACAGAGTGAGTACGAGTGAATTTAATATCCATAGCATCCTCTAAACAGGCCCAGAATGGATCAACAGCCTGAGTTCCACTTTTTATAGTCTTCATATTCTGATCAGATTACCACGCTATGCCGAGAGACCTAATTTACCAATCCCCTGGAGAATTGCAAATTACTTTAAAAGGGAAAAAAAATAACTGCCTGGTTACTCTTATTTGAACACTATGCCATTTGTCCCCTCAGCCATTTTCTGAAGGTTTGGCCTACTTCAAGTGAAATTACTGGTGAGGTTGCTTACCCAGAAAAAAAATTTTTTTTTTTTCAGCTAGTCAGCTTTAAGGGAAGCTTAAAAACACGCAACAGTACAGAATACCTAAAACTCAGAAAGCACTCTACATTTTGTATGGCCCAGTCTGGCAACATTATCAAGAGGACCTTCAGATCCAACACAATCTATACAAATTGACTGTCATTGCCACAAACACTTTAAATCTTAGGGGTGCTACATGAAATAACCCGTCAGGTCAACTCATGTTTGTGAAATCAACATTTGAACTGTTAGGTACTGGACTCACTTGCACATTGGCTCTACACAGATTCTAACAACCAGATTTTAACATTGATTAGATGTATATTCTAAGTTGACTTGGTAACAAGGTGAGAACCCTGCTCACCAGTGAGATTAGGTCTGGGTGTATTGCTTCATCTGTGTTTTTATTGCTTATATCACGTTGGAGTTGAAACTCCAAATCCAAGAGAGGGCTTGGTGAACCAATGAGTTCACCGAGTTTACTCACAGGAACCTGGGAGACCAACAAAAGGTGGTACTAGCTAAAAGTTCAATCCCAATATAGATGACCTTTCCTAGGCTGTATAGTGGGGGGTGGGGAGAGAAGGGGACTGCAGATAACACTATACCTCCTATGTGTCCTACTACCTCCCAAGACCATATACAGCTGGGGTGGGGAGATAGGAAAGAGAGTGACTAGACTCCCAGGTGAGGCTTAGTTACCCTCTCCTTATTCCCTCTAAGGAATTATGTTCAAAGTGTGATCTGGGGACTGGAGAGATGGATGAAGGGTTAACAGGACTTGCTGCTCTTGCACAGGACTCAAATTCAATTCCCTGCACCCATAAGGCAGCTTAGAACTCTCTATAAACGTCAGTCCCAGGAAATCTGATGCTCTCTTCTGACTTCCTTGGTCATAGCACTCACAGCATGTAGATCAGGGTGACCTTGAATTTACAGAGCTCCACCTGCCTCTATTTCCCAAGTGCTGGAATTAAAGGGAATTAAAGTCAGGCACCACCATACCAGACAAAATTAATAAACCTTTATTTTCGTTTTTGGTTTTGATTTTTTCCAGACAGGATCTCACTGTACAGTCCCAGTTGTCTTGGAACTTACTTTGCAGACCAAGATGGCTTTGAACTCAGGGATTCATCTGTGTCTACCTCCCAAGTGCTGAGATTAACAGTATGTGCCACCATGCCTTGCTAAAACTAGTAATCTTAAAAAACAAAAGTGCCTAAACTTGTCAGAGTCTCTTGTGGTGGCACTGCTGCCGTTTTCAAGATGGGATGGCCATGTCATGCCCTGAAGACGGCGTTCTAAGTACTGACCAGATCCACACACTCCCATCTCCTCTTACCTGAACAGCCCTGTCCCATTTTACTTTTTCCTCTTGTTAACTGCATACCTCAGTATACCTTATAAATTTCCTATTTGAAAGGTCAACACCAATGACTAGTTAATGCAAAGGCAATGGAAGAAATACACATAAAAATCTGTCAAAGGTTAGGCTAGGAAAGCATTGCAGACTGGTGATGATGCAGGACTTTCTGGTGACAATTTCAGTGATCTCAGGTGACACTGAACACCAAGTCACCTTGGAAACTGTCTCTCAGCATCGATGCAGCAGAAAAAAAAATACTAAGCCAGGACACCAAGAAGCCACATTCTCCGTTCCTGCAGTGTCCATTTCATAGCTCTTACTCTGGGTAGGACTGAAACACTTCAACAGCAGAAAGCTGCAAGGATGCCAAGGAAAGGGGTGATTAAATCTCCATGAGATGAGACACAATGGGTTTCACGTTGGAAAGTCTAGCAAAAATGATACTGGTGGGTAGAGAGGGCAGGAAGAGGGAGACAGAGGAGAGTGAGGGAGAGAACAGGAACATTTCTCCAAAAGTTGGGGGTGGGCAGGCACTGGTTAGCTAAAGTCAAAATCGACCTTGTCTTTTTCATTAAAATACAGTGGACACTGATTGAGAGATGCTCACACACTTCACTCAACAGGCTACGGCAGCATGTCACACGAGTACTACAATTCATTTCTAACGGATAGTAACCATCAGGGTCTACTTCATAAACAGCACTGCAAAGGTTGCCAAGCTATATAACCTTAAAGTATAGGATGAATCTGATCAAATGATCACCCAATTCCTCAAATTTCTGCTTCAGGAAATCAGAAAGAAAGCTGCACTATTCCTGAGGACCAACGTGGAAGTTCATTTGGAAACTGGAGGCTCACTCAGGGCACTGCCCGCAGAACAGTTTGCCTCACCACACACAGCAACTCTGCCTGGATCACAAGGATACAGAGACTTAACTGCAAATGCACTAATACAACAGCATTTGAACCTCATAAAGACAAGTTTCACAGAAGGCTTAGGTACCAGACATTCAGACCAACAAAGGCTCCTGGGCCCACAGTAGTGTTTGAAAATGGCAGCTGGGAAAGCCGTCAAGATAAATTCTACAGATGGTCTGTGAGCACAACATCAACTAGAACAGCAGCTACATCTTAGGGAACTGGGCTTTAGTTACGATCTCTGGTGCTTTTAGATTTTTAGAAAATTTTATTTTATTAAAAAAGAGAGAATTGTCATCTACAAACTATTTTGTATCTAACTATGCAAATACAACATCAAAATACTCTTGGTAAATTCCCTGACAGAACTAACAATTTTAGGGCTTTCCAACAGGACCTATAACAAGGAAGACCAAACAGAGTTCAGATTACAGGCATTAGCTGCATTTTCCAGAACAGAAAGTAAAGCTAATTGTTTAAAAAGTCTGAAACTTTCAGTTTTGTGGGTTTTGGTGATTTGAATCCAATCACCAGAAGTCTAGAAGCAGCAGGATGTTGGAGACTGTACGACTGTACTGGGGACACAGAAGCAGCTCCCATGCAGTACTTCAAGTGTTGCTATCAGATATATTTAAGTGGCATTTAACAGATTAGAGCTGGGTGAAAATCAAAATATATCCTCCCCACTACATTTTAAAACACAACGATTGCCATTTGACAGCAGTAAGGAAACTGGTACAAGCTGAACACAAAGCTACCTCTTGTCTTGTAGGAAATAAACATAGATATATAGATACATGTACACATATACATTATCTTCAAAATTCAAAGTTGTTCATTTGTTTTACTATCATATAAAAACAACCTCCCTATGGTCAAATTACTGGAAAAGCACAAAGGCTAAGAAAAAAAAAAAAGAAAGAAAAGAAAAGCACATTTGCCACGTTTAAAAAATACACATTGTCTCAGTGGTTCTGTTTATTTGATTATAAAGTTATATTCTAAGGATTCAGACTCCTGGGACTATACTCAATCAAACAGAAACAAATCTACCCTTTTCTCAGTTCTTAGAAAGGACACTTTGAACCCATTCATTCCAAAGAGAAATAAGAAATATCCCAATTTTGAACTGTTAAATTAGGACATGGTCTCCTGGAAGTGACGTACATAAAACGGAAGGCTCCACGGGAGAGACGGAGTCAGAAAGCAGTTCTTGGGTTGTAATCTGGGAGCCCTGGGTCGGAGAGAAAGGCATTGGGGAACTTGGTTCAGACACAGACATGGCTTCTCTGTGATGACTCCTCATAGTGCAGGGGCTTGCAGCTCATGGTCCATACCTAGCATGTAGTCTGTCTTGTAAATTAAGGTTTAACTGGGCTATAATCATGGTCATCTGTCTCTACATTGTCTGTGAAGCTTCTCTCTACAACAATGCGAGCTGAGTGGCTGGGACAGGAATCTGACATATTTACTCCAGTCTTTTATGAGAACAGTTTATGGAATGCCTCAGCTAGTGTACTAAGTGCTACCCTAATTACCTAAAAGATTTTTGCTCCAACTCCCAAGAATAACCTTAGATTTACTCAACAGCCAGATGCCTGCCTGTCTGGAAGTGGCTCTTTAGTTTTGGGCAAAAACAAAACAAAAAAAAACCCCAAAAACAAACAAACAAAAAACCCCCAAACCAAAAACACCAACCAAACAAAAAAATCCTACTTGTTTTAAGCAGATACTTAGAACTCTTGATTGCAAAGGGGGGGTGGGAGATAAGGGGAAATGCTGCTATGTCCTCTTACTATTTTCATTCACAGTGGTGGAGCAGGTGACACTGTCATTCCTTTAGTCTTTCTAAGTGCTTTCTGATACACAGCGTTCTTTGCTCCTCTCATTACACAATAAGTGACTTTGTAGCCATCTGTCAAAAATGCTTTGTTTGATGAGGTCCTGTTCAGAAGTATTTAAACTAAACATATAAATAATTACTCCTTTAAAAAAGTCTAAAAGAAATCTGATTTCTGAATCTGAAGAGGGAGAAGGTGAAGAATTAAGAGGCAAATTAAACTCTACAAAACGGACTTTTAAAATCCATAGGTGTAAAATAGCCACCATTTTTGAATGACAAGATCATATGAAAACAGGAACATCTTTCAAGTTTGCAAAAGGTTTTTCTGTTCCTCAACAGCTAAAGAAGGTCCCGAGTCACTAGAGTTCACAGGTGTTTCACATTTCAATAGTTGCTGAAACACAGAAGATAAACATGAAGAGGATATTTATCAAACACAAATTTATGCCAAGATAAAGTTTTTTTCTTCTCATAAAGCTTAAAAGTGAATTTTCCCTTTTTGTTGTTAAAAGAATGGACAGTATGAAACTTATGTTAGTGATACTTCCATTTAAACACCACTTGACAATTCCAAAGTGCTCTCACCATGCCACCGTAGTCCTCACAACAGCTCTGTGAGGTAGGCACAGTAGGCATTAGTATCCTCAACTCAAGATGAGGAAACCGAGGCAAAGAGAGGTTAAGTGACTTGCCTGACGCCACACCACTGGAAGGTAGAGAGCTGAAACCAGAGATCAAATGTTTAGACTGTCTAGTACCCTTTCCATTATCACTATTGCCTCAGGCTGAGTAATGCTCTCTCTCAAAATTGAAAGGCTAGGTTAGTTCATGTCAGAGACATCATAACAGCAAAGTTAAATGAGAAATACAAGAATAGTCTGATGAATTTACTCGACATAATAAAATTGGTGCAAAACCACTTTTTATCTACTGACTTGTAACTTTTTGGTCCAAATACATAAAATATGCAATATTTACAGCATTTTTCTTTTGTAAATGCAATGCTTTAAAACACATTATAAAGCACCGTAGTAAAAATAGTCTACAGGTAAAAGTACAGAGGTAGGAAAATCCTACCATCACAGCTCACTGATGGAGTTGCCATATGCAGTCACCGATACTTCAGTGTACTGGGTTATAGAGAAGCCATGGAGAAACAAATACTAAACTCATTTTTTTTATATGAATGTGTGGAAATCCTTAAGAAAGCCTCAGATAATGTTGTCAACATTCTTAGAAATACCACCCCAATATTAGATACTGGGGAGACAGAAATCAGGAATACTGCTTTTAACTGTTTTGTCTTTTTACAGTATTATTCATGGTTTTCAGTTGATTTCTTTAACACTAATGATCATCCAAAAAATAAAATAAAGCCTACATAAATATGGGCAAACTCAACTACAGCAAAAACAGTTCTGAGAAAACATGATCAAACATTCCAATAAACTCTGTGAGACATGATCCACATAAACAAATCAGCTACTGGCAAATAGTTATTAGCACTATCCAGTAGGGGTGTGCAACACAAAACTCCAAGTGCCATACAGACTCATCTGCATCCAAAGAGAGGTGAAAAAAATGCTTCATCAAAAGCAAGAGAATCACAGAACCTCTTCTGAAATGGTATTCAGCCTTCTGATTAAACCTCCATGTGTGTAATTTAAGTGACATGAGATTTCTCCTCACTGGGAGATTATAGCTATCATGAAAATGAAAACAAAGTAACAAAAGAAATAACAATTCATCACACTTAAGAACTCCTTAGAACACTGACATCCCATTCAGCATCTAATTTCTTGACACTCCTGTCTGTTCCCCAACTCGGCCCAACAAGAACTGGCTCGGCTTGGACTCGATTAGCAGAACAGGTGCAGAAGCTGAGAACAACGGTGACAACACAGCCAAGTCCAGGTTCAAGACTGCTCTGGTCACACTTTCACTCAGTTCGACTTCGGGTAAATCTTTTCATAGAAAAAGTTCTGGGCCAGGATGTAGAGGTCTCCATCTTTCTCACGGACAGCGTGGGCTCTGATGAACTGGAACTGCTCTAGTGCAAACTCGTAGAACTCATTTTCCATTTTCCAAATGTCAGACTGCTGCAGCTTCGCGATGGTTTGCTTGGTGGGAAGTTTCTTCTCTGTGGTTTTCCTCAGGTGGGATTTCTTTCCTACTTACAATGGGAAAATAAGAAAAGTAAATAATTGTTGCAGAGCACACAGACACTGCCTCTTTCCTGTATGTGCTGCAGTCATGGAGGACTTGGGGCAGATGTAAACTTCAGGGAGAGTCGAGTGATGGCATGCTTTTAAACAAATGAAACACCATCAGGGTTGGACTGACTCACAAAGGTCTGGAAGGACACTTTCAGATAAACTACAGCAGACTTAGCACACGACGGCTGTTCCTGTGTTTAGCACTCCCATCGAACCAGTCTAGAAGTATAGTCTAGTTTATTACTCAGTCAACTTGTAAACAAACAAACAAACAAACAAACAAACGCTTTAGAAAGAAACCTATCCTGTCCATACCTGTACGATAGAGGTCTGTAGCACCCCGGAAAAACCGGGGCAAAGCTGCCTCGAGTAGCATGATGAAGTCTTCCAGCTCCTCA
This sequence comes from Cricetulus griseus, assembly GCF_003668045.3. Lineage (NCBI taxonomy): Eukaryota > Metazoa > Chordata > Mammalia > Rodentia > Cricetidae > Cricetulus > Cricetulus griseus. Next base: position 14,694,373 of record NW_023276806.1, on the reverse strand, counting down.
GTAACTCCCACCAGAAAGTACTCGTTAATTAGGTTATACTTAGCTTGATCCATAGCCCATCTGCTTCCCACATTCCTGAAACCACACAAAAGGAATTGAACACGGGCTGTGAAACAGGCTAAGTGTGCTCATGCTTCTGACCCTCTGTGTTATGGAGGAAGCAGGGAGGTGAACGCGCTCAGCGCAGCTTCAACCCCCCCTGCAGCGGCGTCTTACGAAGGCGTAACATTTCCAACTTCCTTACTTCCACGTCCCCAGCTTCTGCTCCCTACATGTAGCCACTCAGACGCTACCACAGGTTCTCAATGAGAACAGACTTCAAGGACAGCTTTAAATATACACATCTGTATCATATAGTCTCTTTTTTGACTTCTGTGTGCATCCATGTTTTAAAACTACTCCAAAACTTTGTTCATTCTGAGAGCCCCTATGGGAAAGTCATAGCAATTTTTGTTTAGTGTTTATCTTAATTTGTAAGCTCTGTTTCTTTTCTTTCCATAAGCTTTAGTGTTTCGTGACATGCGGAGAAACAAAAAATAGGTAAGAAATAGCTGTACTAGAAATCTTTCTGTTTACAGTGTCAGCTAAGGCATTAACAGGTCTGATCTTAAATAGACTATACCTCTGGGATCTAATTAGCACTGACATTCTTTCTGCTTTGCTCTAGCTCTGCATTTTAAGTGCCAGTGTGACCCTGTGTTGGCTTCACTTCTTCTTGTCTTCTCAACTATTAAAGGAAAGGCAAAATCACAGACCAAGAAACTGGGTGTGACAGTACATAACTAGTGTCTTGGCACTTGGAGGTGGAGACAGGAGGGTCAAGAGTTCAAGGTCAGCCTGCGCTACAAGAAATTCTATCTCTAAAAAACCTTGGAGGGGAGGAGGATGGGGATTGGTTGGTTTCTAAGGTCTCCCCAAAATATTTCATTGTGTGTGAAATACATGGATTACCCTCTCTAATTAAAACTCAACTAAGCAATATTTTTTACTATTCAAAAGCAGGGCCTGGCAAACTTCTTCTGTAAGAGGCAAAGAGTAAATATTATAGGCCTTGTAGACTAGACGGTTTAAATAACAATAATTCCCCTCTGCTATCTCAGCAGACAGTAAATGCACCCACAATAGTGGCTGTGTTCTAATCAAGCTTTATTTACAAAGAACACGTGCTCAAACATAATTTGGGCCATAGGACTGGGTTCCTTTTCAGAGGAAATGGCTAAAACCTGAAAAGACATCTTCCAATGCTTTCAATTGTTTTTCTTTTTTTGATATTCTTTTTAAATTATTATTATTATTATTATTATTATTATTATTAATTCAAGTTAGGGAACAGGCTTGTTTCACATGTAAGTCCCTCTCCCTCTCCGTCCCTTCACCCCCATTCCTTCTCTCCTCAATTGTTTTTCTACATGATGCTTTGCAGCAGTCTACAAGCAGGTCCTCGACTTTATGTCAACCTATATGGCTCAAATGATCAAGAACGACTTTGGATTTCACTTTGAGAAAAATACTAATTTTGAATGGATTTTCTGCTTCTGCATTTCCTATCAAAATGAATGAATAGCCAGATATGGCAGTGCATACCTGTACCAGAGAACCCAAGGCAGGAGAATCTCAAGTTCAGGCTGGCTGAAGAGTTGGGTAGGCAGTCCAGTGACCCAGCCCTTGCCAAGCATGTGCAGAGTCCCTTAATGCCTTAAAGCAAATGTCTGACCACAATAAATAAATAATGTAAAATTATTTTAAAAACTTGAACACAGAATGTTCTTGGGGAAATTTTTTATTAGAAGTAAAATCCTAGTCCTGACTACCACATTCCTGCCCGTGAGATATGGATTGCAGAGAGATGGAAGACTACCACCATAGTGAAGTTTGTATTCCTACCAGCATTCTGAGCTGTGGCCACAGAAAAATGGGATCTGGAGCCAGAGCTTCTCCGGAGCACAGTCTGAGCCGCCCTCAGCCACACATTCATCAAAGGTCTGCAGCAAAGATAAAAAGAGCACCATTAGCCATAAACCACGCCTCAGGGTAAGAGACAGATTTTTAATCTCTGTATGCCTGTTTGTGAGTGTAGGTGCGCACATGCCATGGTGTCTGTATGAAGGTCAGAACAACCCTGGCTGTCAGTCCTTGCCTTACGTCTTGTTGGAGACAGGGTCTTTTGCTCATCTCTGAGAGTGTTAGGCTACCTGTCACGAGATTTCGGTAATGTTCTGTCTTCAGTTCCCATCTCGCCACAGGACACTGCAAGCACAGATGTGCACTACTGTGCCCACCTTCACACGGGGTCTAGGAAACTGGACTCAGGTCCTTGCATGGCATGGCAAGAGCTTTACCCACTGACTCACCTCTCCAGGGCAAAACTTTTAATGTAACAAGTTACCAAGTAAATGAGTACAAGTGGGTGGGATGAGACCTGTGGATATATGGGGGTGGGGCAGATGGATCAGTGGTTAAGAGCACTTGTTCTTGCAGAGGACCTGTTCAGTTCCCATCACCCACATGGCAGCTGACGACCATCCATACATCCTCTGCAGCTGTTGTTTATGACGTCTGGTGAGAAACACCAACATGGCCCCACTCGCTGTCCCACCTTCCAGGAGTGCTTCCTGGTAGGCTCTCAACACACTAGTCCTGCTTGCTTTTGACCAGGAGCATCCACCCATGCCACATCAGTTCTATGGGCTCTTAAGTATATCCCAGTACCCCAAATCTCTGTAACTTTACTGGAATGTTCTTCCTCGGTAGACTGATTCTACCAGTGAAGGTTTCATGAGGTCCAGCCTTCCAGTTACTCCTCGGGCTGAAAGTCATTTCCTGTCTTTTGAGTTCTGATGGGAGAATGTCCTTCTGTGTATATGTTTCTCTTATTGGTTGATGAATAAAACACTGTGGCCAATAGAGGCAGGGAGATAGGTGGGACTAGGAGATGAGAATTCTGGGAAGGGTAGGCAGAGTCACTTGCCATGTGAGCTGCCAAAGGAGTTAGAGGTCCAGACCCTTCTCAGGTAAGATAAGACCACATGGAAATACATAGATTAATAAAAATGGGTTAATAATTAAGACAGAGCTAGCCAATAAGAAGCCCTAGCCATCGGCCAACAGTTTAATTAATATAGTGTCTGTATGTTTATTTGGGGCTGAAGCGGTTGTGGGACCAGCATGGCAGGTTGGAAACTTTCTGAAACAGAGTTCTATACACTGCCTTGTTAATAACCAGCTCTCAGGAAGGGGACACACTCATCTGCAAGTGTCATGTTCAGTTCCATAACAAGCTTCATGTAGTTTTTATATTCCATTCCTGCTCAACTATGGTGGGGGCTAGAAAAGGTCATGCCACGTGCAAATGCATTTCAGAACACGCTATGGTGCTACACAAACTGTTAGCAGAGTTAGTGTGTGTGTAGTGTTGTTTTGAAGATTGTGATTGGGGCTGACAGAAGTACTAAAGACACAGCACTGGTGAACATAGAGACAAGGTCACTTATTTCATGACACAGGTGAGATAGCACTTCAGCATTTCCCAGAAATTTCCTTATGTGTGTTTAATTTGTATAAGTGGAAAACTTTGGCCTTGACCATTCCATTACTTAGGCATTTCGCTAGACGGACTGTGTAAGGGTGTGGATGATAATGGACTAAACCTCTGAAATTTAGAGGTAAGCCAGCCTCAACTAAATGTTTTCCTTTGTAAGAGTTGCTTTGGTCATGGTGTCTCTTCACAGCAGTAGAAATGCTAAGACAGAAACTGGTATCAGGTACTGGGATATTGCTGTGATAGGCCTGACCATGCTTTTGTTTGGAGGAATGTGGACTTTGGATAAAGCAGTTGAACGCTTTAAGTGCTGCCTAATGGGCCACTCTAGTAAGAGCTGCAGAGGACAAGTGGTGCTGAGAGTGATTTGAACGGTTGGGGGCAGACTCAAGAGGTTTCAGAGAAGAATATTAATGTGTGGCCTAGAGATTATGATATTTTGGTGAAGAATGTGGCTGCTTTTTGCCTTTTCCCCAATTAAATGTTTTTCTTTGTAAGAGTTTCCATGGTCATGATATCTTTTTACAGCAATAGAAACAAACAGGATCTCACTATGTAGATCAGGCTGCCTTGAATTCATAGAGATCTTCCTGCTTCTGCCTCCCAAGTGCTGTGATTAAAGGTGTGTTTAAATCAGGTTGGCCTGCGGCTATTCTTAGGGGAGATTCCCTCTGTTGCATGAGTGACATAAGAAAGCCTGTTGACTATGCTGAAAAGGAGGGGACAGGTACATGGAGGGTCTCGAGAGAAGAAAGGGAAGGGGAAAATACTATTTACTGAAAATAGAGAAAGTGAGCTGAAAGCAAGTATGCATGCATTAGTTAATTATTCTCTGCAGTTGACTAAAGACACACTGGAGTGATACTTTCAGTCTCTGCTACCTTGACTCCCCTGAAGTGAGGGGCTCTGGTCTGGAGCTGTGAGTCAAGTAAATCCTTTCTTCCTTAAGTCGCTTTCATCGGGGTATTTCGTCACAGCAATAGGACAAGAAACTAAGACAGTCTGATTTAGATTTCCTGCCTGAAGCCTACTTTTAAAAAGTGGCTTTATTGGGGGTGGGAGGCAGGGAAGCTAGCAAATACATGTTATGTCTCCACTTATCTGTTATACCCCAATTTTCATGAAGACTATGGCTCAAGGAACTATGTACAACAGGCCAGAAAGCTTCTGACTCCGTGACCATTTCTAACAGGCCCTAGCTCATGGCATGCTCCCAATAGTTCAACAGAAGGACTCTGCTTCTTCATGCCTCTGCCAATCTGGAGTGCAAACCAGAAGACAAGTAAGTCACTAAACATACTCAACATCTCCACTACTATTCAATGAGTGCACATGATTGTGTGTGTGTGTGTGTGTGTGTGTGTGTGTGTGTGTGTGTGTGTGTGAATTTAAAGACACTGAAAGGGTTGGCTTACATATAACAAAGCAGCATCTTAGGAGACTGCATTATTAAAAGTTTCCATAAATTTACTATGTATGCAATGTGGACTATATGCAGGCAACTCTGAGGATTTCATGCATACTATTTGAATTAAAACTGAATAATCATACCGGATGGCTATTTTAACTCAATTCTTTAATTAGCAAACTCCTGGTTCCTGTGTTCTTCATGTATTTTAGTCTTTCAGGAAAGAAAATTTAGAAGATCTTTTTTAAGGCAGTAGTTTTAATTCTGCTACCTGACTCAGATAGACTAACATTATCTCCTAAAGGTCTGTTAGCCTTTCTTTCAGGGGACAGTGTGGCCATACAGCCACAGGCTTGTTAGTAGACCAAAGGCAAAACAAATGTGGGCAACTTCTGGGTCACTTGCTTAGAAGGAAAGGGCTTGTTCTCCCTTCCCTTTTGTCTGCAAAGGTTGCACTACCACACTTGGTGATATTTTCTTATAACAAGTCAACTGTGTCACTTGAAAGGAAATAACTGAGTGACAGTCAGTTTGTGGCTCTTGCCTGCCACAAACTGGTCTAGGGAGGCATCAGCCATGCTTGGAGACAGGTTGAGCTCTTTATCTGAGGTGTGGAAGATGCTACTAGGTAGAGGCCACAATCGTTTTAAACAGCCTCAAATCTACAGTGGTGCACAGGCTAAATGGCCATCTCCAGACAGCCACAGTACTGCTGTAGAGGAACCTACAGGAGTGCACAGGCTAAATGACCATCTCCAGACAGTCACAGCACTGCTGTAGAGGAACCTACAGTAGCCGGTGGTAAAAGTTAAGCTTCCAAGTGAGAAATAACATTTTGGAAATGTGTATTTGACATCATAAGCCTACAGTTTTCCAGCACTTATAAGCTTTTGTTGATAACATCTGTAGTTAGGTTAATGAATATGAAGTTTTGATACAGTACAATCAAAATGCATTAACTCTTGGGAGTCCAATAGAACCCTGTATGAAACAATTCAGATGTCTGAAAACTTCCTGACTAAAACTTCCACATAAAACATCAAAGGTATCAATTGGTGTTAATCTGTAAACAGCTTACTGTGGCTTCACATTCGAATCTTGGACTTTCCACTTGTCAAATTCAATGTCATATTAAAAATAGCCTCAAATTTGGGGAAAGGCTATTAAAACTCTCTTTTTCAATTACATATTTGCATGAAGCTGGATTTTCTTTATAGACTTAAAAAAAAAGTACAACTGATTGGACTGACTGAATTAAAAATATGAAAATCAGGCTATCTTTATTAAATCAGATATTGAAAGATTTTCTGAAATGTAAAATGATGCCACTCTTTGTTTTTTTAGGAAAGATGATTATTTACAGCAAAACTTTATTTGCTAACATGAGACAGTTCCCTGGCTGGTGAGATGGCTCAGCAGGTAAAGGAGCTTACCCTTAGACTGACGACCAAGGTTTAATCCCTGAAACCCACAAAGTGAAAGGAGAGAATCAATGTCCACACTGGCATCTGGCATGTGCTCTGGGGCACTCCCTCCCCCAAATAAACTGGGAAAATAAAACGAGCTATAATTTTCTGTGTAAACTATGAAATGTACTTACATTGGTAACTATTAACAAATGGCTACATAATGTTCTCTGGGGTCCTTAATTTTCTTTAAGATTTGTGTATATGTATACATGCAATTATGCATTCATGTGTGTGCAACAACCCACACATGCCCATTGCACACACATGCACATGTTTGCTGAGTCCATAAGAAGGCATCAGGCCCCCTGGAGTTGAAGTTACACACAGCTGTGAGTTACACAACATATGTTCTGAGAGCCCAACTGGGACCTCCCATAAGTGTTCCTAACAACTGAGCCATGGGAACTCCTCCCATAAGTGTTCCTAACCACTGAGCATGGGAACCCCTCCCAGAAGTGTTCCTAACCACTGAGCATGGGAACCCCTCCCAGAAGTGTTCCTAACCACTGAGCCATGGGAACCGTTAAAGGAACGCGACTATCTCAGTCTGGGAGCATCAGAGACAAACCCATGGCAGAGGGAATGATAAAGTTTGACATTAAATGTAAGCAAACTCTAAATATGAGGGACAACATGTACACAAAAAAAGTATAAAGCAATAATGAGTTCTAAGGGCATTTGTAATTCGTGTGGCTGAAACACTGGGCTGGGTGCATGGGGTAATTAAGCTACGGAGAGGTAGGTATAAGATCATGTTAGATTGTATCTCTTAAGGCTTAGTTAAATAACTACGTTTATTTATTGCTTGTGGGGTAGGAGAGGTGTTGTCTGTGTGTGCGCGTGCCACAATGAGAGGACAGTTCTGTGGTACCAGAAACAGAACTCAGGTTGTGAGGGATGGCAGCAAACACCATCCCTTCACTGGCTAAGTCATCTCCTTGGCCCTACCTTGGGGAATGTTTGAGCATGAAACCTATGAAGGTATTAACACTGGAAGGAACAAATCCAGTGTGATTCTGAGAACTTGACTCTGATGATACCCCAGAGGAAGTGCTACAACACACGCCCTTCGGTCATAGCTCTCTCCTTGCTTAAAGCCAGTAGCAAAACAGTTTTCATAAAATGATTAAAGTAAATGTAGATTGCCATCTGTGGTCATCTGAATGTAACTGGACCCCATAATCTCACAGGGAGTGGCACTATTGGGAGGTGTGTTTTTTTGGAGTGGGTGTTGCCTTGTTGGAGGAAGTGTGTCACCATGGAGGTGGGCTTTGAGGTTTCCTATGCTCAGGATACCACCCAGTGTCTCAGTCAACTTCCTATTGCCTGCAGGACGCAGCATTCTCAGTTTCAGCACCATGTCTGCCTACACACAGCCATGCTCCCCGTCATGATGATAATGGACCGAACCTCTGAACTGTAAGCTGTCACCCGATTAAATGTTTTCTTTATATGAGTTGCTGTGGTCATGGTGTCTCTTCACAGCAGCAGAAAATCAACTAAGACACCATCATTAAGACTAAGAACCAAAATATGTACAAAACCAGATTCATCAATAATGATCCCCTAGAAAATTGTTGGTGTAATGGCATAATGGTTAACACAGACTGTCAACTTCAAATCACCATGGAGACAAAGTTTGGCTTTGTTTGTGGAAGGCATTTCCAGAGAAGTATACCGGAACATGTATGTGTGTGCGCTTGCTGAATACAGCCACCTCTTCCTCCTGCCACCATGCCTACCCACCCTGATGCATAGCTTCAAACCCTGAACTGAAATAAGCCACGTATTTTGACATAGCAGCAGCAAGAACAGTAACTAATACAGCAGGGTTGTAATAATACAATATGTACACTTGCAACAGTCCAGCCACAGAATTATCTTAGAGGACAGCAGTTGTGTTACACTTCACCATTGCTTCTCTACAGTCCTGAGCTCCTTGCAAAATGTCCACACTGAAGGAGGAGTACATTTATGATCAACAGTAAGCATAATACCTTTTTGTCTCCTTGTTTCCGTCTCCTTAATCCTGGTCTGTAATCATCCCCAAACCTCAGAAAGTAATAGTAGGAAACAAGCCTCTCGATAGGGTCCCTGATGACATTAATGTAAATGGGCTTCTTCTTCACACCGAATCTGAAACAGCAGAATTTCAGTGATGAGGTCAAAGTTTCACTAGTTCAGGCATACTCTGGAATTATATACAGAAGTCTGAAGTATTGGTGGTATAGGGAAGCAATAAAAAGAATTAATTAAAATGAAATTGAGTATGTGTGAAGACTAGGGAATATTTCATACTTAGGATGCAATAAAACTAACAAGGAATGCTGGCAAATACCTACCTCTGCCCTCAAGGAGTAAGAGGAAGCAGTCTGTCCTGAGGGGCTAGACCCAGCAGAGGCCCTGGAGGTGTGTGTCTGGCAGGCCCTGTCTACCCACTCTGCTTACTGAGGAGTTTAAACAGCCACACAGCCTGTATTTAGAAAGCTGCAGTGAGGCCCTGACACCAGATCCTAGGCATGAATTGCCTTCTGTAACCCTCAGTAGCTATCTCATCTAGACACTGTGTGGCACTCACACACATGCTCCAGCCCATCACTGGGCATACCTAGACAACTCCAACCCTATGCAGCCTTTAGAACTCATGAGTGACAAGGGCAGACAGCCTTTGGGAAAAACTATACTCTGAGACTTCAGCAATGTACTGTATTTCCCATCTCTATGTAAGCACCAATTTAAAACCACATTATTGTGGTTGTTGGCAGTGTGTGTGTGTGTGTGTGTGTGAGTGTGTGTGTCCCTATGCCCATGTGTTGAGGTTAGAGAATAGTGGGTAGAAGCTTCTCTCCTTTATCATATGGGTGGGTCCCAGGGGTCAAACTCAGGTCATCAGGCTTGATGACATGTGCCTTTACCTGCTGAGCAATCTTGCCAGTCTGCTGCAGAATATTTGCTTAACTATTCAAAGATGTGTTGCATTTGTTTAACTATGTAAAGATGTGTTGTATATGTTTAATTATGTAAAGATGTGTTGCTGTTTAACTTTGCCTCCTGTTGGCAACTGATTGGTCTAATAAAGAGCTGAATGGCCAATGGTGAGGGAGGAGATGTAGGCAGAATTTGTAGGCATCGAGAGTAAGTAGAAGGAAGAATTTAGGCTCAAGGAGAAAGGAAAGGAGATGAGAGGGGCCAGACAGACAGACACGGAGGAAGCAGGAAAGTAGGGCATACAGGATGAAATAAGGTAAAAAGCCCTGAGGCTAAACACAGATGAAAAGAAACAGGTTAAATTAAGTTAAAAGAACTAGTGGGACAAGCCTAAGTTAAGGCTGAGCATTCGTAACTAGTATTAAGTCTTTGTGTCTTATTTGGGAGCTGGTTGGTGGCCAAAGAAAATGCCAACTAAAGCCATTAAGTCTTTTTAACTATGGCTAGGGATGACCAAATCTCATACTGTACAAATCTGTGTGGGACTCTTAGCCATAAATGGTTCATACCAGTAGCAGATTGCCTTTGCTTGGTTTCAAAAAAGTGAAACCTGGTCTCACCGATGACACTGTGGTGTCAAGATCATTCATCTGTTAGGATGACTCCTATTAAATAATGCTACTGAAAAATGAACAATGTAAATTTAAGTAGGATGGTTATGAATATTTTCAATTTCCAGGAAGCATGAACTCTTAACTCTAGAAAGAAAGGGGGTTTCAATGAACTCCTTAATCAAGAACTGCAACTTATTCAATTTGATATTCACCCTGGCATCTTGAAAATGTCTACCCTATATAAATTTAAAATAGGAAATATTAAAGTCAAAATGGCATTAATTTGTTATATCCAAACTATTTGAAAACTGTTCATCATTAAGAAAACAAACGGTAACTGGAGCACTTATAGGAAAAGTAGAAGTAGGAAAATGATTTTAAAAAAATCAAAAGGGGTTAAAACAAAGGGTGCAAAATAGAACAAGAAATCAAAACTGCTAGATAAAAAGACATTTCTTTTTTTCTGTTCTAAAACTGTAGAAAAACTACAAAGCCAGGACTTTCTCCCCCCTGGTTTCTAGGAAACTCAATTATGTTTCAATCTTTTATTATCTGTTAAAAAAAAAAAACTGAAAAATTAAACACTGATTCCTCCATGAATTTACCATTATTCCTCTAACGGCAAGTAACTTAAGGAATTCTACCAACCAAAGGGCCATTGCTTCTCTGTCCCGTGTTGAGACTTATTTTATGTGTACGGTGGTTGCCTGTATGACTGACTGTGTACCACGCCTGTGCATCAGATCCCTTGGACCTGGAGTTACAGATGATTCTAAGTCACCATGTGGATGCTGGGAGTCACACCCAGGTCCTCTGAAGAGAGCAGCCAATGCTCTTAACAGCTTAAACCAGCTGTTTTCAACCTGTAGGACTCAACAACCGCCCCCCCCACGGGGAAGAGGGGAGTAGTTGAATGAGCCTATCACAGGGGTTGCTTAAGCCATAGGAAAACAAAGATATTTATATTATGTTCTCTCATAATATAAATATCAGCAGAAAGATTGCAATTATGAAAATAATTTTATTGTTAGGGGTCAGCACAACAACATGAGACACTGTATTAAAGGTTGCAGCTTTAGTAAGGTTGAGAGCCACTGACTTAAACCACCATTCCACCCGTGTGTGTGTGTGCGTGCGTGCGTGCGTGCGTGCCTGTGTGTGTGTGTGTGTGTGTGTGTGTGTGTGTGTGTGTGTGTGTGTGTGTGTGTGTGTGTGTGTAGTTAATAGGGACTGAATAAACCCAGGGCTTCCACCATAACTAGATGCCATTCTACTACAGAACCACATGTCAAGAAATATCCTTTTTAACATTAAAAATTATTGTTTGTTTGTTCTGTAAAATGTGTGGTGTGTGAGCACAGGGTGCTTGTGTCACAATGTATGGTGAAGTCAGAGGACAACCTTGGGTGTCAATCCTCCCTTTCCATTTCTGGTGCACCAGGGCTTCCCTGCTGCTGCCAGCAGGCTAGGTGGCTGTCGAGCTCCCAGGAACTGTATGAGCACGGGGGTTACAGACACTCGGGCTTCAAGCCTGGTTTCTTAGTTCTAGGGATTCAAACTTGGGTCCTCACCATTGTAATGCAGTTACTTTACCTACAGGGCCATCTTCCTAGACCCTCATTTTAAAATGTGAGATGGGATCTCGAGAAATTGTCTGGGTTGTCTTCAAATATGTAATCCTCCTGTATCAGCCTCCTAGGCAACTAAAACTACAGGTGTAAGCCACCATTCTCAGCTCAGTGTTTTGAAGAATAAAGAACTTTAAAATAGGTAAATGATGTTTCTTTCTCCCCTCCTTTTTAGTCACAGAGTCTATGACTATCAAGCTATAGTATTTCTTGACTATATACATTAAAATACATCAGTTTCCTCTAATTGATTCTGTTTAGCTATTTGTTTAAATTTTTGTTAGTTGATTAAAATTTTCACAATATATTACTTATTTCCAACAACATGAGCCAATATGGAAATATTCAAACCCAGTTTTGTTGTCAATATTTAATAAGACTACTCTTTAAAAAAAGCCTTATACATTTCAAGTCCAAGTACCTCAGCAAACACCACAGCTTTGTTCTACGGACAAGACTGTGTCCAAAGCAAAAAGACTCAATATATAATTTTAATAATGAAAACTTAAAGTATTAGAAACCAGGCCATGTAGAGGAAAAAAAAAATCAAATAATTTAGGTGAAAGGGTAACAAACATTCATTGAAAGATAATGCAGCCCTCAGGGAAAATATGCATATGAATAAAGTTTATGAAACTGGTTTAGTGCCTCTACAGAGAGAAATTTTAGTTTATTTTAAAGCTGCCAATAAAATGCTTTCAATATTGCAACATGAATTATTTATAGAAAAGTGTACATTTAACTTGAAAGTTGCAATTTTGTTGGAAGATCCTAGGAATTATGAGGGGAATCAGGGATACATCACTTTAAGCATGTAATATTTGGACAATTCTTTCATTATATGATTCCCAGAGAGGTGAAGAGTTGCCACTGTCTAACCCAGTGACACACCTTTCTGCTTTTTCCTTTTCAAACCTAAAAAGTTAAATGGAAGTGAGACACCCTTTCATTTCAAAATTCACACAGGATGCATTTTAGTTTGACAGTTGATATACGTGTTCTTGTAAGACACACTGCTAATTTAAAAACTGACTTGAAGATGCCTGGAGTCAGTGGTACATTCTCTGCTGTTTCTGACGTTAATACAGTTAAGTATCAGCCGAGCGTTTGGATGTGAGCTTCTACAGTAATAGCGCCAGGGGTCCCATTGAGAACATTCAAACAGATGCTATACTTGGACTATTTCTTTTAGCCAATTTTCTGATTAGCCCTTCATGATGTAAGGGCCATTGAGGATCACAGAATGCTTCAACACTGTTCGTAGTCCACAGTCTTTTGAAATTTTCTTTAGGAGAACTACGACAAAATTACCCTGACTTACACAACTGCGTTCAAACATAAAAGGAAATTTTTAGTTTTTAAAAAGTCTCCACCTAATAACTCATAATTTCAAAGCAGAAACACAGCAATTCAAGGAAAAGCACATTGTAGTACCAAAAACTGAGTGTTTCTTTGTTTTCTAAGTCAGTGATTTGGTGAGTCACAGTGACTGACTGGGTTAAAACCTGGATGCTCCAAGAGTAGTTAGTGGGCTTCCAGTTGTGTATGAAAACCTGTTCCATAGTCCCTGACTTAACAGAACATGAATTCCTGTAATTAGCTTGAGAAGTGTCAATTTATGAACACTAGAGGGCAGTAAAGCACTGGAAGGAATATTTAAATTACAGGTCTAATATATATATATATATATATATATCCAAAATCCTAACACTTTAATGAAGTGATTTTGTTTTATGCTGATGACATACAAAATATTCCTTAGTACACCATTTTGGATGCTACTTACTTTGCAAAATCCAGATAAGAAATGTGTCCATGATAAAACCCTGGTTTCATCTCGTTCCAAGTGGTTATATTCTTTACAAAGCGTACCTAAAAAAGGAGGACATACTCATTACCTCACTGCAATTTAAAGAAAACGATACTGACCAAACAACCCCCACCAAGGATGAGGATCCAGTCCCAGCATTTCAAAAACACGTTTGAAGAAAGGGCAGTTAGTGTAATCTGCACGTACTAATTTGCATCAACCCTGTACAGTGGAGTGCATTAACATAGGTGGTAGGAGGGCTGGGGGTATTTCCCCTCCCTGAGGGTAAATCATGGTTGCCAACTGACTAAATTGGAATCAACTAAGAGGTAAGCCACTAGTCGCAGCTGTAAGGGGTTTCCTGATCAGACTGTCAGCAGTGAGAGGAGCATGGGGAGAAGGCTTATTTGCCTCTCTCTGCCTCTGCACCTCACCTGTAAGTTCATTCACCCTGTAGCTGCCTGACCCGCTTCCACAACGGTAACTGCCTGTACCGATGCTATTGTAGCTGCTGCATTCTTTTGCAGACTTCAGAACCCAGATTCTATAGGCATCGAACTTGGACTGAAGAGGAGTTGCTCCATTCCTACGTAAGGAATTCATATTGTGTGTTGTGTGTGTGTTCATCCATGAGTAAATTAAAAACAGGGTCTCATGAAACCCTGCTGAACCTGAAGCTCATCACCTATCCAAGGATGACTTTGAATTCTTGACCCTCCTGCCACCACCTCCCAAGGGGTTACTGTTGTATCCACCACACCCTGCTCATTGCATATATTAAAAGTTTTGTTCTCTGATACATATTCAAAAAGTAATCATAAAAGACATTTCCATTTATGCTTCAACAAATTAAAATAAGACTATCAAAATGATTAATGATAATTATAAACAGATTTTAAAGACTGGATATATAAGCTTCTTCAAATCAAAACATTTAACATATCCAAATATGAAAAAATTATGTATGTATGTGCATGTATCACTGTGAGAATTTGTGCAATGTAAGCGTGACAGCAGGTGTCCACAGAATCCATGAAAGGGTTGGAGCTGGTGTTACTGACTGTTGTGAGCTTCCTGAGGTGGGTAGTGGGAACTGAACTCAGGGCCTATGCAAGAGCAATATGCACTCTTAACTGCTGAGGCAACTCCCCAGCCCCTAAATACTTCTTAATTTACAGAAATTAGAAGTATAGAAAAAGTATATAAAAAAAAACATGAAAAATTCTGTAAGTGCACATTATTTTTAAAGAATTGAGAGAAAATTTACAAAAAAAGGGAAATGAAAACAACTAGTTAATTTAAAGAATCTGAGTGCCAGCAGCTACACAATTTCTCAAAGGAAATTATTCTATACGAGAAATAGGAACTGGTCAGGATCCGATCTGGAGAGAGAGACACAGCAAGGCCCACTGCTGTACCCTGCAGTGAAGGCAGACTGTAGCATCAGTCCCAGAAGAATAGAGCCCATGTTACGACAATGTGTCAGTCTTTCCTCTATGTTTTGGACCTGAGCTACATGGACCTATTCTGCAGCATTTGACCTTGGGCTTCTCAGTTACACAGATGTATTCTGCAGCATTTGACCTTGGGACTCAGTTACATGGATGTATTCTGCAGCATTTGACCTTGGGATTCTTAGTTACACAGACCTATCTATTCTGCAGCATTTGACGTTGGGCTTCTGTCATTATAGCAGGGACTGACGGTGACTACTGTCTACAGAAGGCCTGTGGGTAAGTTAGGGACAGGACAGGTGTAGTCACCAGCCAGAAAATGTCCACTGGATAAAACAAGGTTCTGGGACAGTTGACACGTTATTAACTGATACACTGATGCAAATGATAGTCACATCAAGAGCCACATATATTCAGGTATGTGTATGAGGTTTCTGCACTCTTTCCTATTCATTCTTTAAATTAAGCACCAAGCAGAATAAAAAATAAATAAAACAGCAAATGAAAAATAAAGTATTAGATTATATAAAATCTGAATCCATAAAAACTGCATGACAGGAGATGTGTTTGTAATAGTTAATTATGTTGGGTCCTATGAAAATCAACTACAGTATTTCCACCAAAAATAAAGAGGGGCTGGAGAGATGGCTCAGTGGTTAAGAATACTTGTTGCTCTTCCAGCGGAAGAGAAACCTGCTTGGATTCCCAGCTCTACATGGCAGCTCACAACCACCTGTACTTCCAGTTCCAGGAGATCTGATCTGCAGTCACCAGGCAGGCACAAGTGCACAAACATACACAAAGGCAAAACACCCACACACTCATTTAGAAGAAGACTGAAGAAGGAAGAGGGAAGGAGGAGGAAGAGAAGGAAAAGTGGGAGGGGTAGGGGAGGTGAAGGAGGAGAAGGTGGCGGTGGCAGCAAAGAGTTGGTTTTCACAGTGTAAGCCATGCTAAAAAACTCAGAGGTTTTCCAAAAGCTGAGATTTAATGTGGACGTGGTGGTTTAGGAGGGGAATGAAAAAGGTGTTAGGTTAAATTCTAAGGAAATTGCAGCAGAAGGTAAATGCCAGAGGACCACAGCATACAAACATGGAGCAGAATGTGGTAAGAGACTCTCAGAAACAGGAGTCAGACACACTGTAAGCATCCTCTCCTTGAGCAACCCTAAGGATGGTCAATATTAACCTGAGGCATCCTGAGGACGAATGGCTCATCCAACCTGTGTCCTTTAACATGGAGAATCCCAGGAGGTTGGGTTAGACTGCTGCCGGGCTTCTCAAATTTGAAAATGGAAACAAAACAAACCACCCAGAACTCCTGTTGAGATAGATCTGGATGCAGCAGGTCTGCAATAGCGCCTGGAATTCTGCATTTGTAAAAACCTTCAGGAACTGGTGTTGGTCATCCCTGGACCACAGTAAAGAACATTTCAGAAGGTGTGAGCTTAGGAGCTGGCTCTTAACTTTATTAATGTGAGGCTTGTTTTGTGGCGTTAGCAAAGAAGGCTGGAGGGCTATAATAAAAAAAAAAAAAAAAAAAAAAAAAAAAAAACCGCTTGGGCAAGGTTATCCTTGTCCTGTTACAGGAAAATCCTGAAGTCCAGCAGGTTTTCTGGTAATCATATCTGCTACTACAGCTACAGTACATAAACCAGAGGAGGGCAGAAGCAGTGAGCCCTGCCCACTTTTCCTCACTCTCTCTAACTCCCACCTCTTCAGCGAGGCCTGATGCACACTAGAAGCAAGCATTCCGAACAACAGCTCAAAGATTAAAGTACTTCCAGGTGGTCTGAGAAAGATTTGTTAGAGGCAGGGGACAGAAGAAAAGCATGAATATTATGCTATAACCAATCTTGAACTTATTAGTAGAGTCAGAATTTTAAAGGTGGGGGAGAACAAAGAAATCCTGTAGTCTTTCAAAAGGACACCAAACACCACATTTGCTTAGATTGACTTCAACTGTTGAGGGAGGGGTGCTGGCTCAAGTGGATTCAGATCAGAAGGACTTTAGCACGCTGCCTAGAGATTGTTGCTGTGATATCGTGGTGAAGAAAGTGGCTGCATTTTGCCCTTGTCAGAAAGACAGTCTGCCTGAGGCTAAAGAGAAGAGATTTGGATGAATTCTGTTGGCAGAGGAAATCTCAAAACAGCCTGCCATGTTGGCTATTAGTGGTAACTCTAATGAAGATTTATAATGAAAAGGAGCAAGCTGAGAAAGGTAAAATACAAAACGTAAAATCTGTGGAGAAAAAGAGCACCAGGAAGTAGAACAGAGCTAAATTCTCTGTTCAAAGAGATAAACAGATTAAGGAAATGTAATAAAGGAATGGTGACCTCAGGGCAAGATCCTACCCAGCTAAATTTCCAACTCGAGAAAAGAAGTTAAAGAAAAGCTTGGAGCCTGGCGTGGTGGTACACACCTTTAGTCCCAGAACAAACAAAAGCCTTCTGCACTGGGAAAGCAGAGGCTGGCAGATCTCAGAGTTTGAAGCTCGGTCCACAATAGCCAAGTTAGGCAGTGAAGGCAACACTCAAAAACAGAAAGTTGAATATGTAATTGAAAATCTCTGAGTTCAAGGCTAGCTTGGTCTACAGGTCAAGTTTCAGAACAGCCAAAGTTTAGGCAGTGAAGGAAACCATCAAAAACAGAAAGTTGGTGAATATGTACTTGAATAAGGGACCATGTTCCAGCCTCAGCAATCAGCACAACTTGGTAGCCTTGACCGCGTGGTTCTGAAGATAAGGACAGGACAAAGGGACTATGGAATGTGCCTCTGTGACTTAGGAAAACCACTGAGGCCAGGCATGTTGTCAGCGGTTTCACTGAATGGAGGCCCAGAGAAGCCATTGCGTGAAGCTGAAGCCTGGATTGCCTTGCAGAACCCAAGATGTTAAAAATGCCGAAGACAAGAGGAAAGCTGCTAACAGGGAGTAGAACCAGCCCAAGGAAAGAAGTGTGTTGCAGTCAACAGAGGTGAAAAGAGTTAGAGATCTGAAGAGTGCTTTGACATCAGACATGGACATGCAGAGTTTGGAATTTGCCCAGCTGGTTTTCAGTCTTGCTTTGGTCCTCACTATGCTCCTTTCCCTACATTATAGAGTGGTAATGTATATATATATATCCTGTGCCATTATATACTGGAAGTATGTGACATGCGTTTGGATTTTACAGGAACTTACAGACTGTTAAATAACTTTAAGACTGTTATAGACTATAAGAACTTTAGAAGTTGGACTGAATGCATTTTTGCATTATGATATGGCTACAAGCCTTTGGGGGCCAGGCAGTAGTTTAAAAGAAAATGCCCCCAGAGGGAGTACACTAATGGGAGGTGTGGCCTTGTTGGAGTAGGTGTGGTCTTGTGGGAGGAAGTGTGTCACTATGGAGGAGAGTGTTGAGGTCTCATCTATGTGCAAACCATGCCCAATAGGACAGTTCACTTCCTGTTGCTTTTGGACTAAGATGTGGAATTCTCCAGTACCATGTTTGCCTGCTCACCGCATACTCCCACCGTGCTCCCTATCATGATGATAATGGTGCTAAACCTCTGAAACTGTAAGCCACCCCTCCCGCGTTAAATGTTTTCCTTTAGAAGAGTTGCTGTGGTCACAGAGTCTCTTCACAGGAATAGAAACCCTAACTACAAGGGCTAAGTGTTACCTCACACTTCTGTGGAAAGCAGCTCGGGCACGAGGAGTGCCATTTACACACATACCATTTCACACACCCTTCTTCAAAGCTGTTCTCCATGGAGATACTATAAGTATTCCGTTAGAAAAGAAAGGACAATTCTGAAAGGCTTCCTTTTAAAGGTACCCATTAAGCCACTTTTCCTTTATCCATATTTAGTACATATCCTCTAGTTCTCAAATGTTTCCCTGTTTCTGTCTCCACTAACCTGGTCCCAGGTCCCACCTATTCCCCCTCTCACTCCTGCACTGCATGCCTGTTCTCCCCATTTGTCTTCTTCTAGTGTTCTACACTAGGGCATGTTGCCTACAGGGCCCGGGTGAGCCAACAGATTCTTCCTTTCCTATCAGGTGAAGGGCAATAAAACGCAACAGCATCAAATGACATTTAGGAGGCTGAAAACACTGGACACTGGCAGGGGAGAAGGGAGAGTTCAAACAGAGCTCCCACACTCTGATTGAAGCATGCTATCAAGAAGGATGGCTCAGAAGGAGTAGTTAGATACAGTACATGAAAATAATGTTTTTATGGCTAGCCTGGAGCAGGTTCTAAACTATGACTTCTGTCGGTTTTATAACTCAAGCAGAGTCAGGCTAGCAAGTAATCACAATACACCTTTAGGGAAAACACAACAGTGCAGGTGGAGGTACATGATTTATTTGCTTGTTGAATCAGACCTGAACCAATTCTAAAGAAAAAGCTAAGAAAGCACCTTCGCACTAATGGTATCTAGGCTTATATTGGAGACAGGTTTGACTTCACATCCTGATCATCTATGATCACAAAAGAACCCCTTTCCACTGCCTGAAGGAGGGGGAGTATCCCTGAATGCCCTAGCCTAATTCCAATTTTGTAATTGCTATCTATTGAGACGAAGACTACTATTAACTTGAGTAATTACTATTCACCAACTCCTGATAAATTTACTTCAAATAAACATTTCTCATATAGCCACAGGCATATGTTTTTAGTCTAGACCAGAGAGAAGGCTTTCTATACTCAGGAGAAAGCTAGTGAGTGGATAGATACAAAGGTAAGTTCATCTGCAGTGGAGGTTCAGACCTGAGCCGCTCAAGAGTCCTAAGTCTCAAACTTCCATCAATCAGAGGGTAGTCAGCTAAGGATTACCATCAAAATCGAGACTGGCTCATTTGCTTATACATTCATCATTTCACAAAAAGTGCATCAAGTATCTTCCATGTCTTGGTCACCCATTTGAGAAACAAGGCATGAGGCATACAGTGGACAAGCAAGAAGTCTGCCTTCAAGGGGCTTCCGCTACAATCCAGGAAAACAAAAAGAAATGAAACCAATATGTAACACAACTTTACAAGTTGAGTAGTACTAGGAGTGACGTGGTTTCAATACTTTGAAAGGAACATTTAATATAACAAGGTCCAAGGGCCTGTTATTTAATTTGAAACACTAAAAGGATAACAAGAAGACAACTGAACGAGGAATTTATTCCACAAATAGATAAGAGCAGAGATCTTGAATTAAGAAAGGCCTGGTTTAGTCAATGATCCAAAAAGCTAGTGTATCTACTGGATGAGACACCTGAATGCTGTCAGGAAACTAGGAACATGAATTTAAAGATAAATAAAACTTTCTGGAAAGATCTCAGCGTGTCTGTGTATACCACTGGACCGCTCTAAATCACGAATTCTCAAATTGTAGCATCAAGTGGAAGCTTCTTAAAAACTCAGAACACCAGGCTCCATTTGGTTCTTTAGAGCAAGAACCACATTTTAACCAATGATTAGCTTACACGTAATAGGTTGCAAATGCTTAGCTAGCATGTTGCTCTGGGAAGTATCTGCAGCACATAGCAAACTGTAAGCTATAATGAAAATGAGCACAAGGCAGCTTGAGAGTGAGTTAAGGAAGCACACATGCATACACAACAGAAATACTTTACAATGTTGTCCTACAGGGCTAGATACTTGCAGTGCTTAAGTCAAGAGGGACCACAGACAATCAACTTAAGCATATGAACAGAATGGGCTTAAGAAAGACCACACAGGATGCTGCCAATCACACCTACTGCTCTTAATAGAAGAGTTGTTTCTCTCAGCAATTCTTTCTCTTTTTAATGTATTTTATTTTTTATGTGTATAGAGTGTTTTGTCTGCATGTGTGTCTGTGTACCACATGCATGCCTTGTGCCCACAGAGGCCAAGAAGAGGGACTTGGGTCCCTTGGAACTGGAGTTGCCTATGGTTGCAAGGTACCATGTGTGTGCTGGGAATCAAACTTGGGCCCTCTGGAAAAGCAATCAACACTCTTAACCATTGACTCACTTCTCCAGCCCTTGCTAATTCTTTTTAAACATCTGAATTAAAGGCCACCTCAAAAAACAAACTCTAACAAGGGTCACTTCATTTTAATCACTTAGTTTCTTGTGCTTTATATTCTATTAATCTCCTCTTTAAAAACTTCCTTCTTCCACAGTCCCAACTGCTTCTTTTCAGACGGGAGACTAAGGTAGAACATTCATGCATATTTGTGCCCATCCAAAACAAACAAGCTCTACACTATGGAAGTCAAAATGGTATGGTACCACAACATCCACAAACTACTTACTTACATCCTTAACTGTTAATATATTGCAACTTGCAGTGTGCTGTCTCTATGTATTCAGTCAGACAGACTGTTCTCAAATACCTGAGAGCAGCACTTGTGCACACTTCATTCTTAAATACCACATTGTGTATTACTTATGAACGAGATCAATTAGAGATCACACCTCTCAGTCTCCTGCAGTCTGAGCCTCCACCCTAGATCCTTGTCCTTTTTCAGTTGTCACAACACTGAAGCTTTAGAAAAGACAAGGAGGAGAGTTGTTTCACAGGCTGTTATGTAACATGAATGTCTGCTTTCTTCAGTTACGTCCACACACAGCATCTTGGTGAGATTGTCGTACACTGATGTTTTAATTATCCTCTTTGAAAGACATTTTGATTTCATTGGTGTTTCTCCCAATTAAGTGGCGCCATCTTTGCATGTATCACATGCTCGGTAAGGTCAATGAGACACTTGAGAGTAAAGCTGGCAGCTTTTCAGGATGGCTAAGGAGGCCATTGTTGTCATCTCTCTGAACAGCTCTGTATCAGACTAAACATGTTTCGTGCTCTGCTTCTAAACTTTGAGGAGAGCAGTTAAGCACGTAGTTTACACGGTGCCTAGTGTAGCACATTCATGGTCTGGAGAGCTGGGCTGGGCGGGATGAGGACTGGACTGGATTGGAAGAGCTCCATTTGGATGCATGAGGATCCAAGAACACCAGGGTCTCCTATTACATACAACCCCAGCTTTCTGATAAGCCAACTGGGCTTTAAATGGAGGTCTGTACAACAGCACATTCACTACAGTCAGACATCGATTTGAGGCTATTTGCTTAGAAAATAGTAAAGCCATCCTTAATTCCTACTTAATTTGCTAAATATTATAAACTAGCACAACAAAATGACATCAAAACAGAACGATAGTATAGAGGATGGGTTATTTGAAAACTGACTTCAAAATTATAGCTTTAAGTTTCCATTCAGATGAACCTTCTTGGGTTACAAGTGAAAGCCCTCTAAACATGTCATGCTAAGGAAAGGGAGCCGCAACGTGGTTTGGTTTTAGAGAATGGCTTCTACACAGGAGATCAGAAAACTTTACACACACAGTATCAGAGGACACATCTGTATAAGCCACTCCTAATGAGGACCAGGCTTTGAATTACTGGCTGACATCTGGAGTATGTCATTTAATGCTTAAGACTACTTCCCGAAAGTGCTCTACAAAAACCAGCTCTCGGTGCTGCTTGTTATATAAGCCGACTGCTCTAGGCCAGAGCTGCTTTCTCCTTCTACATAAACACCAAGCTGCTGCAAGGAAAGCAGACGATGCATCCTATCCAAATGCAACTGGAAATGTAGCTATGGTGCCGATAAATGTCATGTGTAGTGAGCATCTCCACACTTACATTTCATGGAAAAAAAAAAAAAAGGAAGCATGGATGTCACTGTCAGATGCTTTGTAGCTGCAGAGCTTTGGAAGGTTGGACACAAAATAAGTAAAAATCGAACAAACAAGTTAAAAAAAATACTGCTGAGGAAATTTGATGGTATACCTTTTAAATCAAGGTATGCTGTGCAATGCAACAATGCAAACCTACTACACAGAATGCAAAAACAACATTTAGTATGCTGTCCCTTGAGATATACAATATTGTGTTGTGAATTAAAAAAAAAAGTAACCAACAGTGTAAAAAAAAGCTTGTGCTTCCTTTCATTTATAGAAAATTATCTGGCTAAGAGATATATATTTTTGGTTCTATGAAAAATAAATTATCCTACAGACAGAAAAAAAAAAAAAAAAGGATGGGGAGATGATATGCCATCTACCACTAGCCTTCAAAAACAACTCCTGAGCCAAAATCCTTATCAGTTTTATTCTCTGAATAGTATAAGGGTCATAGATAGGTGGGAAAATGCTCAATTCCATAACAAAATATGTTCCACTGCTTCCAAACAGCTCAAGTCCTAGCTGCAGTAAGATCGTAATGGATACCTTCTAATGAAGCTACTCCAATGGCATTTGGGATTACCTAGGATTTCAGTTTCTCTTTATGATGGTCAAATTCCCATCACCTTCAATATTTATAATGAGAACTTTATAACTATAGTCATCACTGCAGGTATGTGGAAAATGTAAGCTACTTTTGGAAAAGATGAATAAACTAGATTTCATTTAATAATCTCTTCTATTTTAAAATGCTGTTTTATGAAGTTACCTGTCCATTTGATCATCTAAAATTGCTGACATTGAAAAGGTAAGATTTTGATACAGACATCAGCCACAATCTTTCCCCAGGAGGTTCATTCATGATTAATATGTACATGAGTTACTGAAGTGAAATTCAGGAGGCTATAAAGAAGTGGGTATAGGTATCGAGTCAGTACTTCCTCATTGTAAGCTGAGACAATAAAATGACTTTTGCTGCAGGCATCTTATCAAGTTAAAAAAAAAAAAAAAGATTCCATGCTGGGTGGTGGTAGTGCACGCCTTTTTTCCCAGCACTTAGGAGGCAGAGGCATGTGGATCTCTGTGAGTTCAAGACCAGCCTAATCTACAGAGTGAGCTCCAAGACAACAAGGACTATACAGAGAAAGCTTATCTCAAAAAATCCAAACAATAACCAAGAGATTCCATATGGAAGAACATCAAAACTGTGTCCTAAACTTCTAGCTATTTATCAGTTTGCTTATTTCACAAATTTTTCAATATAGATTATATGCAAGAAAATATGTCAAGTATTAGGACGATTATAAATTTGGAAAAAAAAAAGTTGGTTCACCCCTCCTTGTCCCCAAACTGACAAGAGTGCACACATCGCTTTAGAACACCTCATCATCTGCAATAGCAAACTAGGAGAGACACAGAAAGCATTTTCACACCCCTACGTGGAAGGTACCTGATCTTGCAATGACATCACTGGGTTGTTTTTGGTAGTGTTGATGTGAAGAACATGGTATCTATTCTTTGCACACAAGTCATAGGCGATATTGGTAAACGAGGTGCTTGCAGTTTTGGGAACTCTGTTATAAATGATGACTATATCTTCTTCTTCATCTACAGCCGCATCTTGCCGAGGGCCATCCATTGTATGCCGCTGTTCAATTTCCCGGACTTCATGTCTTGCGATTGCCCTTTCTGTAAGGAAAAAGGAGAGTCAAACTAAGTTCTTTACCTTTTCCTTTTCCTTTTTTTTTTTAAACAAATGTCACTATGAAAAACTTACAAGTTAAAATAAATGCATACCAAAATTAATCACAAAGTCTATATATAAATCCCAAATGAATGTCTATTTACATTTCATAACCATTTTAAATAAACTAAGTTCTCAATAGCATTACACAAATACAAACATCTAGCTTTTGACTGCTGTAAGGTGAGAGAAAAAACATAAAAGAAAACAGTGAAGAAGGACAAAAAGAACCAAGGAATATGGGAAAGGAATACAAGCAGGCCAAGTTTTCGAGAGGATAATCTAGTTGATTCTACAACAGCCTGAGCTCATCACACACTTTTCCTTCCTCAGAACTGAGTAAGAATGGTTGTGAAAAGACCAAACCTTCAGAACTACTTCTGCAGGATAAGAAGAGGCAAAACAAGAACAAAAGAATAAACAGTTAAAATGCAGCACAGAATAGTGCCCACAGTTCCAATGTCACCATGTGTCCTAACGGAATGTCCACTGCCTCAAGTAATCCTCACACACACAACTGAGAGCATGTGTTATGGTTGGACTGTGAAATGTTGCCCGTAGGCTCATGTGTTTGAACAGGCAGTGGCACTGTTCAGGAAGATTATAGAAGGTTTAGGATGTGGAACCTGGCTGAAGTAGATGAGTGTGGGTCTCCAGAATTTCTACAACCAGGTCCCACTTCCTGTCTCCTCTCTGCTTCCTGAGTTCGAGGCCAGCCTGGTCTACAAAGTGAATTCCAGGACAGCCAGGAGCATTACAAAGAGAAACCTCACCTCAAAAAAAGCAAAAAAGTGAAGAGTAAAAATATGGACAATACCTTGTCAAAATGGATGATATAATGAACTTTCCTTCTCCTTTTGAGTTTTTCAGAGTTTATTTAAGCAATGAAAGCAAAAATTGAAGCATGAAATTTGGTTCAAAATTCATGCATATAAACAGAGAATAAGAAGGCCTAAATGGAACAGTGGTTTCTATACTTCTGTGAATTTGTAAAATGGCATCAATAAAGGGAAATATGGCATTTACATAATGAAAGACATAACTTTGAAAGAAGCTATACAACAATACAATAAAAGGTAACTATAAAAAAATCGTAAGAATGCAGAAAACAGAAATACACAACTTTTCTGGACAAGATTCCAGAAAACAAAGCCCAGAACAGAAAACGAAATGTCAAAAGAACTTTTACAACTGCATTCAAAGTGAATACAAAAGAAATGCTATACATAGAACAAAAGTACAGGAGAAATCTATAGCACATTCACATACATGAGAGTAACATTAATCAATAAAGATGATACAAACGGAGATACACCTAAAGAGATGCTTGAAGCAGTTATGGGGAATACAGATCAAAAGTACAATAAAGTGCCACCTAAGACCCACTGGGACAGCTACTATTAAACAGTGGTCATGCGGAAGCTCTTGCTGGCAAGCCTCTAAGTGTATTTGCAATGGGAAACATTTTTGTGGTAATATATTACTTATGATTTACTAAAGCTTGTCTGAGTTCAGAAAGCAAAGTCAGCCACAAGCTATAGAAGCCAGGCACAAACCTTTAATCCTAGGACTCAGGATTAAGAGTTGGCTGGATCTCTCTGAGTTAAAGGCCACCTAGGGATACACTAGATTGAATCACTCTAAAAGAGTAACAGATCACACACCTTTAATCCCAGCACTAGAGGGGTATTAAAGATGGAAGCAGGGCCTTCAGTGTTCAGTAGGAGGCATTCATTCTCCAGCCACACTGTAGACACCAAGGCTCAGTATCGAGGAGGAAAAGAAGACCCTGAAGTCTCGGGATTCTCCTCCTACTTACTCTCCCTGCCTGGAAGTTCGACCTATGTCTCCTCCCTCGCTATTGGCATGTTTCTTAGGCATGCAAGGTAAACAGCAACACACGTAATTAAACAAAAGAAACACTTCTTTACATAGTTAAACAATATTCAGCAACATAACCAAATGCAACACATCTCTGCATAGCTAAACAAATATTCTGCAACACTGCCTCATATGTTATTATTGAGAGAACTCCAAGAAGCCCATTATTATCTCCACTTAATCATGAAACTGATGTCAAGGAAGTCACCACTTGCCGATTACTGATGTAAGAACACAATTCCAGGTCAATCTGACGCCAGAGTCTGTGCTTTACACTAAAAATTATTGGCTCAAATTTAGTATTTTTCTCACTGTAGTTAGAAGGGACACAACTTTATACTCAAATCCTGTAGTACATAGTACAGAGGAAAACTCTTTAAAATTGTTAAGTTACTTACAGAAAATGTTGGTTTTTTTATTTTGGAACCTTCAAAGCTATTTTTTTGTTTTTTTGGTTTTTTTTTTTTTTTGGTTATTTTAGTGAAACAGATGGACAGTACTCAACTGTTTTCTAGGAACTAAAAAGCAAAACATGTTGTATTATCTTTGGAATTTCTTGCTAGTGTATCATTATTTCAAAATTTTTAATGTTAAAAAAAATCAAAGCCAAAGCAACATAATTCTTAAATTCCTGCTACTTAGCAATCCACTAACTGTACAATACTCTAAGTACCATTTGTGAGTGTTTATGAAACAGGTCACTATTTTCTCTTATCGGCAGTGGATCACTACTACAAGGACAGTAAAGACTGATAGGGTTTATGGGGAAAATGGCCTTCCATACCCTTCCTTGTCTCTTTTCAAGTCAGTAATTATTCTACACACATATTTTAGAAAGGTAAAAATGTCGCAAAGAAATTAAGTGCTGACTTCAGTACCTCCTCATTGCAATGACTAGAACACTTGGAAGCACAGTGCAGTCCAGCCCTCTTATTCTACTTCTTTTTCATAAGTCTTAACAATGTATTACATATTAAATTATTTTTCAGATTTTAGAAATATCTTAAGTGCCCCTATTTCAGTTACCATCTTGAATAGAATTGAATGAATGTCACCGTAACAGATGCTATGAAAACAAAATGCTTCCAAATCTAGGAGTGGGGGAGGAATAGTCTAGAAAACACGCTGAGTAAGTGAAGCCTTGAAAGGATGGCACTGCTTTCAAATTGGTGACAACAAATGGGGGAAGGCATAAACCATGAGTAGCAGTTAATAAATAATACACATTATTATAATGATTGTGGAATTATATAACAACAGTAATGGGAAGCAGCTGAAAAAAAAATACTGCATTATATTGGGGCTTCTCTATTGGCCAGGAACAATTCCACATTTTTAAGTGAATACAAATTCATCTAACTTTTTAAAAGAATCTGCACATGTATAAGGCTGGACTCAAGAGTAATTATAAAGTTGTCAGAATTCAGATCCTTACCGGACATTGGTGTCTACATTCCTATTAAAATGTAGTAATTATTTTCTTAACTCCCAAGAAGGGACAGTTCTTAAAACATTTGTATTCAATGGCACAGAGACAGTATGTGACATTTCAGGCACATACTAAAGACTAGAGTACATCAGAATGTGCATGAACTAGATTATCAAGTTGCACACACAGAGCCCTGCTTAGAAACTCTACAGTAGGACAAATGCAATGTTCTCGTGAAAAGAGAAGCCCCATCTCTGTTTAGTACCCTGGATAGACTGGCTCAGCAGAAGAAGGCTTTTAAGGTAATTAATTAGTAAAGGCATGCTTTCCATGTTGTGGTGGTTTAAAGCTGTTGGTCCTTGTTCAAACAGACACTGGGTGAGGACCAAATGATGAAACAGAAAGGACTCTAGAACAGAGCTGAAACTAGGGACCCTCTGGGGTAAATAAACACTAAATGCCACCAAGTTAGGATATTCTTCTAAACTGAGCAAGCAACGAGAAACAAAACCAGAAGTAAAAGTTGGCTGGAAACAGCAAAGCAGGAAGGGAGTGGGTGCATAATCGCCTAACACAACCACATTTTATTCAGTGATATGATGACAAGCTCATGTTGGGAAAATGCAGCTTGAGAAGCTGCGTTCCATGTCCTCTCTCTTTTCCCCAGCACCCATGCTGACTTCTATGAGAAGTCATTATTTTAAACTTCAAATTTGCCACTTCAGATCTAGCTGTATTCAAAGAAACAAATTGATTCCATGAACTGAGCAGTCACGATATTTCCGTGCAGCTTTAAGTAGTAAGAATGCTGAGGCCGTTCATATACAAGTCATTGTCACACCAGATTTATTAAATAATTATTATCGCTGAAGTACTGTTTCAGATTTTGGAGAAATATCTATGCTTGACAAGTCTGATGAAGTGTTAGAATTAAAATTTGAATGAGCCAGCACACAATCGTAGTCCCAGTGCTAGGGAGGGCTCAGGGAGTTTGAGGTCAGCCTGGGAGACATATCAAGGTACCATCTATGAAAAAGTCTATACAGCATGTGTCAGAAGCTGCAAAACCAGGAAGGCTACAAAAAGGTTACTAGGAGAAGGCTGAGAAAAGAAAGAAAATCCCTTCTGTGGAGGACAAACAAAGGAGTGGATTGGGTCAGAGGAGGTTTGGACCAACACTGTGGGCACAAGAAACAGCATGGGCAGGGCTGGAGAGATGGCTTAGTGGTTAAGAGCACTGGTTGTTCTTCCAGAGGACCTGGGTTCAATTCCCAGCACCCACATGGCAGCTCGTAGCTGTCTGTGACTCTAGTTCCAGGGGATCTGACATCCTCACATAGATATACATGAAGGCAAAACACCAATGCACATGAATCATTATAAAGAAAGAAAGAAAGTAAAAAAAAAAAAACAAAATCCCAGAAGACAGCACAGTTCTGTTACTCTTTCGGTACTTGACACCATTTTTTTTAAAAATTAGTTTCTCAGTCATCATCTGGGAGGAAACCATTCTGAGCAACATCATTAAAAACAGCTCTGATAAAGCATGGTCACTACTATGTATCATAAAGCAGGTCCACATATGAGTGAGTACATAGCATAGCTGGCCTTCTAATGAAGACTTACTGCAGCTGCAAATTTTATATCGTATCTAGAGAGAGGAAATGGTGGGCTAAAAGGGACAGTATACGAAGTACACATATCAATACAAATGTGAGGATTTGGGGTTAAGCAAATATTTGTTCTTCTATGGGTACCTGGGCAAAACTTTGCTAGGAGGCCTTTCCAAGCCAGAAACCATGGCAACCAATTCTCCAACTAACTAAATGTGTTGGTCAGTTTGCTATTTCTGTGGCAAATACATGCACTCAATTAACTTTGAAAGAGGAAAGATCTATTTTGACTCATAGATTGAGAGGTTTTGGTTCATGGTACCTGGCTGTTGGCAGGGCCTATGATGAAGCAGCATATCACAATAGAAGCATGTAACAAAACAGGTTATGGCAGCCAGAAACCATGGTAAAGAAGAAAAGATGGGTGTCCAATAATCTTTACTGGTAAAACCTCAGTGAACTAAGATTTCCCATCAGACCCCACCTCTTAAAGGCCACCTTCTGGTAGCAGCACACCAAAGACCAAGTCTTTAACACAGGAGGATCACTTACCTAAACCACAATGGAGAATGACTCAGTATAAAAATCATAGTGTTCCTGTAAGACAAAGATGCCACAGCTAAATAGCCTATCTCTCGTGTAGTCAACTTTTGAGTTTCCAAGAATAAATGAATCTTCACTATGAATCTTCTTGGCTCACTCAGAATCCCACTTTACTCTCAAAATCTCCCCCTGCTTTAATTTCCTCAAGCTTTAAAAGGAAAAATTTCAAAGGGTGAGATCAAATTTTAACCCATTTGAGCCCTATTCAAGAGTATGTAATGCCTAGTGTATTAGAAGAAGTATGGCCACACAGTGCATCTGTCCAAATATATGAGTAATGCTTCTTAAAATGGATTTCATAGCAAAAGAATGGAGACAGGGAAGGAAGCATGGAGGGGGAAAAGGAGAGGGAAGGAAGGAGAGAGATAAAAGATGAGAGAGAGAGAGAGAGAGAGAGAGAGAGAGAGAGAGAGAGAGAGAAAGACAGAATCATGTTTTTAAGTATGGAAAAACCAAGACCAAAATGATGGGGAAAGTACTTCTGTGTATGTTTATCTTATTGATTGTTAAATAAAGTTCTGTTTCGCCAATGAGACAGCAAGTTAAACAGGACTAGGAGTCAAAGAGGATTCTGGGAAATGTAGTAGAGAAGTGGTGATCCAGGCCGGAAGTGACATAGCAAGGAGACTTATATTTAAGCAAGGAGAAACAGGAAGTGTCCCTTTTCCCTTCCGCTTTTCCTCCAGCGGTGCAATGTGATCCACCAGCAAGAGAGGGTGCCAGCAGAAGGCATCCTCTATAAAATAAGTCTTATAAAATATATATATTTATGATAATTAAGACTGAGCTAGCAGATGAGAATCCTAGTCATTGGCCAAGCAGCATTTGAACCAAAAAGAAAGAAAGAAAGAAGGAAGGAAGGAAGGAAAGAAAGAGCATGCACAAATGCACAAAGCTCTGGAAATGGCTCTCAGGAAGATGAGACACAGGGGAAGTGGTGAGAGCAAATCGGAGCAGGAGGTTAATGGCTGGGTAGTGTTCAGAACAATGTTGTGAGAGCCATACTGGGAATATGCTTTGTTTTCTCAGTTTGTTTTTCTTTCTTTTTTAAACAGTTCACACCTGTAGCCTAGGCTGGCTTGGAACTCATTATGTAGCTCAGGCTGACCCTGAACTTACAACAACCCCTCTGATAATAAGCACACACTATGAGAGGTAATGTACACTTAGTATATAGTCACAGAATCTTCACAGAGGCACACAAGGCAGGTACAAAGTGACAGCATGCCGCTTCCGGAAAGGGGTCCAGGAAGAGGACTGTTTCTTCAGAAAGCACAGTACCAGTGCGGGCAACGCACAGCTGTGGCACTGACTGCCTTTCCTCTTGGAGCCTCAGCCAGGGGGATCATGCCTGACTAGAGATGGATGCTTGTGGCCAACAGGTGACTTAACAGATGCCTAGGAGCAGAGGGAATTCGGCTCTTCACTGTTGAAAGCACACCTGAGACATCTCTGGAAGATTCCACTAGAAAGGCACCTTACTGGAGAAGGCCTTTCTCACTGAAGTGCAAACAACTGCACTCAAGACCTCATGTAAACAGTGTCTTAATGTGAATTCCACCCCGCATACACTCTCAGGGTGAGTGGGAAATAGAACTCAGGGTTTTAGATGGAGCCATTTTTGAATAGCAGTGGAATGTCTGGGTGGTAATGTACGGCTTCTGAAAATACACATCGCAGGATACATCTGATCAAAAGGCAGAAAAGCAGAAGTCACAACACTGCTGATGTCAAAGACTGAATTAGTTCATCACGGTGGGATCAAACAGAACGCCTCAAAGGAGGGTTCTGACACCATAGGATTTTGAGATGAAGGCCCCTACCTCACTCACCACTACTGCCCCATATCTGGAATACAACAAAACACAAGTCCCCAGGAACAACCACAAGATTGCTAATGATTATTGTAAGTAGTTTTTACTACGTGGTCCACCATGAATTACCCATATTTGGCATAGGGTGGCATATAAGCATCTGAAGAACACAGAGCCTGTTTTAGGTCTCAGGATACTGCTTGGGGGTCACAGGAACTGTCACTACAACACACTGCCTATAACTAATGTGAAACTTGGGTAGTAGACCACTCCACTCGCAAGTGAAAATAAAGACGTGGAAAAGCAGAGGCTCTGAGAGGAATAAAATACACTAAACTGGGATGACACTTAAAGAAAGTTGTTACCATGCAAACACTGGTGGAAAGACGCAACACCGGGGATTCAATTAAATGTAAGCTTTGTAATCCAGCCAAAATACTAATTTTGGTATTAAAGTGGCAAAAAATTCAGATTTTTTTTTGTCAATTTTTAGCATAAGTACAAATTGTCATTAAGTATATGTGCTTTGATTGTTGAGATAAGTACCACTGGAAGATGAAAGCCTTTTCAAAATCCAGAAAGAAATGCCAGGACTGTCTACAGAGCTGCATTATTTCCACAGTGTAGCCGCTGCACCTGGCACTCTATTCCCCAGTAAATAACAAGAATAAGGGGTAACTATGACTCCGTTCCAGCTGGGCTTGGGCTCATTATCCAAAACTTAATGCCGCAGCTGTTCCAAAATTAGAGCTAGCATGCTGAAAGCTTGATATTTCACTAGAGTTTGAAACGCACCATATTCCAGGGCAGAGGGTCTCCAAGTGAGCCTGAATCAGGGTCAACCAAAATGACTGTGGCGGTCACTCCTGCCTTGCCACCTTCACTAGTTACACTTTCAGGACCTAGGAAATGGTCTATCAAGTTGCCAGGTGATGAAGGCATGACAGTCTATAAGTACCCAAGAATCAGTGTTTCTAGGGAGTGTTTGTCAGCCGTAGGACGGCTCAATGGGCTCTCATTTTCTCTTTTTCCTCTAACTAGCAGGTATCCCCAGGAACAGAGTCTGTCTGTGCTACATTTTGGTCATTTAAGCCAATCTAGAAAAGGCTGCCCAGCTAGTTGAGAGGTCATGACACCATCTTTTAGTACAAAGCTCTAAATTTTGAAGCTATTCTGTTTTTTATTTATTTTATGTTTATATGTCTGAATAAATTTACATGCACATGTGTGCAGGTGGCTGAAGAGGCCCCAGGTTATCAGATCTAGAACTGGAGTTACAGGGGTGCTTAGGCTGCCTGATGTGGGTCCTTGGGAATGAACTCAGGTTATCTGGAAGAGCTGAGCCATCTCTCTGGTTCCCATTTTATTTTTAATGTAGTCTTAGTTTCTTAATTTTGGGTGGGTGGTCTAAGATAACCTAGAATAAGTCTAAATATAACAAAGCAATCTTAATGAAAATTAAATTTTAGAGATAGGGTTATTTGGTAAAAATTACTCAACCTTTTAAAAATCTTATTTCTAATTCTTAAACAACATTTACGAATTATAAGTAAAAGGTACAGGCTGCTGAGAGGACCTGTGAGAAAAGGTGCTGGGCACTTCTGCCTGAGAACCTGAGCTGGGTCGCTGGAACCCATGAAGAGGTAAAAGCTGAGAGAACCAGAAAGAGCTTCTGGAAGTTGTCTTCTGACCTCTATATGATGCATACTGACACACAGAATTTTTAAGTAAAAGATCCATACATGCTAATGAAGAGGCTGCAAGATAGGATAATAAAAGATTCATTTATATAATGCTACAAGAAAATCACCTTAAAGGAAAAAAAACCTGAATTAAATACATGGGAGGGCAATTCACAAATATAAGAGATTTCATCATCATATCTTCGATAATTTTTTGAGACAGTGGTTTCCTCTATGGCTCAGAATGCCCCCAGTGTCCCTAGTGCTGAGATGTTGAAGTATTTTTATTTTTTGCAAGAGTATGCAATGAAATTTCTTCCTTGTCTTGTCCCATCTTTCCAGTGAACATGCTCTACAATATAGAACCACCACTATTAGTTACCCATTCAGAGATCATTTCATGTATACGTAGGCAAAAGGAAGTAACTTAGGTCTTTCTAGCATAAATGTTAAGATAACGAATTACTTAGCTCCGGATGACGTATTAACTCCTTTATAAAGTTATGATCCTTTGACTATTTGATCCTTTATTAACTATTTTAAAGGAAAGAGCCTAATGCACACACTAGTACTACATCAGTTTCCCAACAGATAGAAATGAAAATCTTAAACTTTGACATTATTTGAAAATATGAGTCACTGTACCAGGCTGACACTACAGTGATAATTTAGAAAGTGTAGTTCTTTAGTCACATGAGTTAGCATATTTAGAACTCAAGAATTGTTGTCAATTTGAAATATTTAAATGTTAAAAATTTGTCGTAAAAGGGAAATCACAAAATTTAAGTCAGAATTATATGCTATTCTCATGGTGTTCATAGATTTTTACAGAATTTCTCAACATAGTTACTGATTCTCAACATGCAGAAAGAGTTGTTTTACATATTGAAATTGCTGGATTTATACCAGATGATACAGAATTGACTTTATTTATTTATTCAGATACGAGACATAATCTGGAATAGGAGTCATGCCATATATAAAATACGCATCCAATCCCATATGGGTCTGCAGGACCCTCTAACACAAAGTAATAATGAAACTGATCAACTATTGATAGGAAACGTGATAAAGGCCTCAGAATTTCATAAAAAAAAAAACACTATGTCAATAGCATGGGTTTGAAAAAAAATACTGTTCTATCACTTGGCAACAAGCCAAGGATATTATAAGGAAATATCCTACTTGTTCTTTATACAACCAAACTCCACTACCTACAGGAAGTAACCCAAAGTGTACTCAAAGGAATGAAATCTGGCATATGGATATGTTCCATTTTGTAGAATTTGGAAAATTAAAATATATACAACACACCATTGATACCTCTTCAGGTTTTCAATGGGCAACTGCTTTGAGTTCAGAAAAGGCTGACTTAGTAATTACACATTTGCTAGAAGTTATGGCCATCATGGGTATACCTACACAGACAAAGACAGACAATGCTCCAGCATATGTCTCTAAGAAAATAAAACAGTTTTTTGTTTATTATAATATAAAGCATATTACAAAAAGTATACCACACAATCCTACTGGGCAGGCAGTTATAGAAAGATCAAACTGAACTCGACAGGATATGCTAAATACACAGAAAGGGATGATAGAGAACCTCAGAAATAGACTGCATAGTGCTTTGTTAATTTTGAATTTTCTGAATGTTAATGAGAAAGGAACAACAGCTGTGGAGAGACAGTACTTTTGCCTATTTGAAGCATATTACTTACTATGTCAGAAATACAATCTCAGTGACTATGTGTCTCAAATAGCAGGCCAGTGGAACTAACTTCTCACCTATTCTTATGTTTTTGCTATCCCCCCACCCTCAGAGTCACAGAGTCAAAGACAAGAGGATGACTACAGGTTCCAGGCCAGCTGAAGCTGCAAGTGAAACTACGTCTCAATAGAAGTTCATGAGATTTCACCTATACTACAAAGAATCTTTATTTTTATCAAAATAAAATATAGTTACATCATTTCCTCTTCCCTTTTCTCACTCTAACCCTCCTTATGTACCATTCTTTTTGTTGTTGTTTTTGTTCTTTCGAGACAGGGTTTCCCTATGGCTTTGGAGGCTGTCCTGAAACTAGCTCTTGTAGACCAGGCTGGTCTCGAACTCACAGAGATCTACCTGCCTCTGCCTCCCAAGTGCTGGGATTAAAGGCACATGCCACGACCTCCCAGCAAGTACCATTCTTATACCTCAAATTCATGATTTATTTATTTATTTATTGCTACATATATAGGATCCTAAATATATAACCAGCTCGGTCTGTACAATGTTACTTATATATACATTTCCAGAGCAAGCCATTTGGTACCGGATGATAACCAATGAGGAGGTCTTTTCACCAGGGAGGGTTGTTTCTCAGGCTCTCAGCATTCCTACAGTTCTTTGTCCAGGACTAAAGCATCGTGAGATTTCCCTTCCATCTTAGCATGTGCACTGGTGTCCTCCTTGTTCAAGTCATGTTTAGGAGTCACATTGGTGAGACGTGTGTGTGTAGATTCTCTGGTATTTCTAGATGTAGCCTCGCAGCGAACTTCCTATGGGTCTTTAAATCTTTATTTTCTGCTCCCCTCTTCCATAACCTTCCCAGGGACTCTCCCCTCTTCCATAACCTTCCCAAGGACGCTCCCCTCTTCCATAACCTTCCCAAGGACTTAGATGCAGGATGCATGTTGTAGATATCAGTTGGGGCTGGATACCTACCACATGGCCACTTCTTCTCTGCATTGTGATCAGTTGTGGTTTTCTGGAATGGTTTCTACCTGTTGCAAGAAAAGTTTCTTTGATGAGGGGTGAGAGCTATCTGTGGGTACAAGTATAAATATTTAGAATGCAATTAGGAATTATGCTGGTAGCTGTAGGTTCTCCTCCAAGACCTAAGACATGACTCAGGAGCCCTGCAGGGGTAATCAACTAAGTTTCCAATACCAGGCATGATTTCCCTGTTGTTGGTTGTTGAGTGGGCTTTAGGTCCAATTGGTCCTTAGGTCCTTAGGTCCTGTTGGTTGCCTCCAAGGTATTTGTGCCCCTATTGTACCCTTAAGATACTGTGTCATGCTGGTCATTGTTACCACTCATAGGTGTGGTGGTTGAATGAAAATGGTCCCCATAGGCTTAGATATTTGCCATGCTGGGTCATGCTTTCTGAGAGGGATTAGGAAGTATGGCCTTATTGGAGGAAATGTCTTTCTGGGGATGGGCTTTTAAGTTCCAAAAGACCATACCAGGCCCAGTGGCTCTCTGCCTGCTGCCTGCAGATCAGGATGTAGCTCTCAGCTACTTCTCCAGCACCAGACCTGCCTATATCCCACCATGATGATGATAAACTAACCTATGAGTTAGTAAGCAAGGTCCCCAACTAAATGCTTTCTTTTGTAAGAGTTGCCATGGTCATGCTGTCTCTTCACAGCTATAGAACACCAACTAGGACAATAGGCACCATACCTGGTTAGGACTATTGATTGCTTCCTTCCCTGGGAAGCTTGCATGGTGCTTTCTAGAACCATCAAAGCTTGTCCTCAGGGAAGAAGCTACACAGAATCTTGAATAAAAAGCTACTATGTGACAGTCTTTGCACTCCACAAGAATAGTCCCTGACTACAAAGCCCCCCCATCACTTTGTGCTTGGGAGCATTCAACAGGATTCTTGCACTTCATCTGCTATCTTAATTCCCTTGAAAAACAGTTACAAACAAAATGGCATGAAGCCTGAGTGAGGCATGCCGCAAATGAGTAAAGGTATAGGTGAAGGACGACCAAGCATGAGTTGTTGATTGGCACAGCTTGTGAGAAATACACAGAGATCCATTTCATAATTCTACTTATGTCCTGAATGTATCTGTAATGATTCTTAAGTATGTGATAAACTCAGATCCTAGTATTTATTACAACATTAAAAATGGCATTTACCATTATTACTTTTCATTCTAGAGGTCCATCATGATTATAAAACAGGTTATAACAAACAAAATAGATTAGAAAGTAAGACTGGGAATGAGTCAGATGAAAGGAAGAAACTATTTTTTTGTTTTGTTTTGTTTTTTAACAAAGGACAGTAATCACAGATGGTCAAACGGAACCAGCTGTTCATCCAGAATATCTATGGGCACTGACTTTTAGTTATATGTGCTTTTCACATGGACATTTCAGGTTTTTGCTTCTCTTGTGTTACTGGGCCCACCATCACTATACCAGCAACAGATCTGTCAAAAGCAGTTAAAAGAGAGCATCATGCAACCCTGTCACTGGGACACAGATGCACAAGAATTTCAGGTCTGAGGTGAGTATGGGCTATCCAGCCAGTCTGAGGTCAGCCTAGACTACACAGTCACAGCAAGAATACTGTACAATGCAATGAGAAGAGGAGGGAAACAATACAAATTACTAAAAGTAGAAGTTTAAAGTAGGTGAGCAGTAAGGAGAATCATGCCTTCTAAACCACAGACTTAAATCCACTCTGCTGTAGCTTCAATAGACTAAGACCCACACTTACAATTTTGCTCAAATGATAAACTTACAACAGCAAAAATGAAGTCATATTTCAAGTTTGAATTGTTACATTTGAAAGTCTTACTTCCAAAAAACTACACTCTTTCAAAACAATGAGAATGTCTGTTTTCTCTACCCACAGAAACTGTGTTGGTAATTTTAAAAATCACTGTATAAGAGATAAAAGATCAACATACATTTTAATTGTAAGTTTTTATTTATTTATTTTTAAAGATTTATTTATTCATTATGTATACAGTGTTCTGCCTGTGTATACCCCTGCAGGCCAGAAGAGGACACCAGATCTCATTATGGATGGTTGTGAGCCACCATTGTGGTTGCTGGGAATTGAACTCAGGACCTCTGGAAGAGCTGTCAGAGCTCTTAACCACTGAGCCATCTCTCCAGCTCCAATTTTAAGTTTTTAATGTAAGGAAAATTTATCTTAAAAAACACAAGTTGGCTAGAGACATGGCTCATTGGTTAAAAGCAATGGCTGCTCTTCCTGAGGACCCAGGTTCAATTCCTAGCACCCACACGGCAGCTCACAACTGTCTGTAACTCCCGGTCCAGGGGACCAGACACCCTCTTCTGCCACAGGTATGAGGTACGCAGGCATGTAGCACACAGACATACACACAGACAAAGCACTCATACACAGAAATAAATGTAAATTTAAAAACTAAAAATATAAGCATCTATATTTCCCACTTGTTCAAATCAACCAAATATATGACAGAGAATCTGAATTCAATCACCAGCACAAACAAATGTACAACAATAATCTACTGTTCCCTTTCGTAGTCTCTCAAAGGAATGGTGCTGAGCCTGTGTCCACTAGCTCATCCCACCATTCTGATAAATTGTCTCACAGCATGACTTTCTAATTACCACGGGATCTTGGACACAACATGATAAGCAGGACATCCCTTTCTTCTATTTTAAATTACATATTTACTTATTTTGTATGCACATTCTGAGAGACATATACATAGGGGACAACTTTCAAGAACTGCTTGTCTCCTCCATGTAGGTCTGGAGGAACCTGAGTTATCAGGCTTGGTGCTGGTGGCAGGTGCCTTCCCCCACCCCACCTCCCCACAAAGGCAAGAGCATCTCTGCAGACACAAGCATGAGATGCTTGTACTGGTCACAGAGGAAAGCATACCTGAAGCCAGCTGCTGTGATCTCCAATACAGCACTGTGAAGCATGATTTCTGACTTCTCCCCCACCCCTTCAGTTTCAAGCCAATAAAATTAGATATGATCAGAGTTCTTTGTGATGATGGGAACCTTCTTCCACAACAAAATTTGTCAAAAATTACACTGTCATATGTCAAAATAACATCTCCAGTCCTACCCCTACAGAAAGAATGGAAAGTAATCTATGCTAATAAAAAGTTAAGGTTGTTCACATTGACTGTACAACACTCGCTCTGCCTAACCCACGTCCACTGTTGGTTCCCACTCAAGCACCAAACTGATGGATTTCTATTAAAGTCAGGCAAGTTTTTACTGTTGACAGCACAAACACTCTGAAGAACAGATGCTGCCATCAAGTTGAGTGTTCAGTTATCCTACTTTGAAATTAAGTGAAGCACTTGTTTAAAAATGTTTTCTCATTAGAACCTACAATGATCATTTTAAATTCTATCTGCTATAATAGGGTATTTCTATGACACTGCAATCTGGACTATGCCATAAACACCATTGTACTCCAACAGATGGAAATCATAAAGTGGTATTTAGCTACAGATTTTCTGTCACTCAGTTTTGCAAACTGAAGAAGAGGGAAAAAAATTAACGTTTGCAACCAACTAGAAACACAATACTATCTAGTGAGCCAAAGAGATGGCAATGTGACACAGAATATAAATGCCTTCATTCTAATGCACTACGACTTTCAGCAGGAAAAGGAAATATTAGGATGCAGCTTCACAAGGCTGGTCATGACGTGACAGAGCAGGGCTGAGGAAACGGGTGATGTGCAAGGCATCCACAACAGGCACAGGCTGTCACTGCACAGACTGCAGCCAGGGCCTCATGCATGTCAGGCAATCAGATAATGCACGGACACTTGCAACATGTTCCATAAAATAACAGCAAAGGTCCTACACTTTGGAAAAGCAATACTCAGCAAACTAACATTATCCCGTGATGTGCCCTGGCTCATGTGCAAGAATACCAATACATGTGTAGTTCTGGTTCTGGTACCAGCACCAGGGCCCTGTGGAATATCCTTTTACAGTCTGTGAATATATGTCACCGTGACTGGTTTACTAAAGAAGCCCACTGGCCAATAGCTGGACAGGATACGACCAGGAGGGCGAGCCTAACAGAGAATGCTGGGAAGAAGGGCAGAGTCAGAGAAGTAACCAGCAGATGCAGAGAGAAACAAGATGGACATTGTTAGTATTCAGGCATCTGTGCTGGCCTGTCTTTGGGGTTCTGACAGGACACACTCTCAGCTGCAGCCACTAGGAGCACCACCTGTGCACATTCACTATGTTCCCCTTTAAAAGGGTCCTGCCCACCTCCCATTCCCCCCTCCTCCTCCCCCCCACTCTTATCCCAGTGACCAGTCTCTGTCTCTCCACCCCCGCCTCTTTTTCTGCCCCTTCTCTCTCCTCTTCCAATAAACCTCCTATGTGAGTCCTGTTGTATGGTCTGCCTTCTCTTCAGTGCTTTTTAAACTACAACAGACATGTTGTACTGAGAAAATGTACCAAGCCTGTGGCAAAGCATAGATAAAAATATGGGTTAATTGAAAAATGTAAGAGTTAGCTAGTAACAAGCCTGAGTATTTGTAACTAATATTAAGCCAAGTGGTTACTTGGGAGCTTGTTTGCAGGACAGAACTTCCAGCAACAGGGCCTCACATATGTTAAGCACAAACTGCACCACCTCAAACCTGTTAAGAGAAAAACCCAATTGGTTATTTACATGCTTAACTTCATATATTTTTGAAGCCACAATATGTTAATTTAAACAGGTAAAGATAAAGGATTGTAAGATGAACAGATCACTGAAGTAACAAAAAGACTAGCTACTAAACAGGAGAAGGATGAAAAACAATAAAGAAACAGTGGAGAACAAGCAGACAACCACTCGAGCACCAAGAGTTAGCGGGAAAGAGGTCCTATCAGGCTCAGGTCCAGATTCTGCTGGAAAGGTCACCGCTGCATTCAATGTTGTAAAGCAGTTTGCTCTGAGTCCCTCCTTAAGGACTGAATGTTCCAAGGAAGATGGAACATCCCATCCTGCAGGAAACTCTTGAAAGAGTTTCAGGAGGTAAACAACTTCAAGGCTTCACCCGGTCTCAGAAACCAACCTGACTGACTAGGCCTGCCCCTCCCCAAGCATATAAAAGCAGTAAGGACTGCTGACAGTCAAGTTACTCTTAGATAAGCCTAGCTGCCTAGACAGTGTTTCAAGCAAGCCTAGCTGCCTAGTGTGGCTCAGCACAGCAGGCTGTCTAGAAGGAGAGATCAGCTGTCTATCTGGGAGAGGCTCAGACTACCTGGGCTGCCTCACTACCCTGTTCAGCAGCCTGCAAGGGCTACTACAGCCTGCTCCAGGTTTCTAGCTTTCATGAGCTGTCACCCATGCTGGAGTGGGTTTTGATGATGTAATTGTCTATGTAATTTACGCTCTTGAACACAACCCCTTACCATGGTCTTTTTTTCTAAGTAACACCAATAAGACTCATCAAGCTGGACTTT
Source organism: Cricetulus griseus (assembly GCF_003668045.3). NCBI lineage: Eukaryota > Metazoa > Chordata > Mammalia > Rodentia > Cricetidae > Cricetulus > Cricetulus griseus. The sequence continues at coordinate 14,652,837 of NW_023276806.1, read as the reverse complement.
GGTGGGATCCTTTAATTTGTCATTGCTCCCCTACCTAGGGTAGACAAATATGTATTCATACCTCCCCAGGAATTGTATTATGTAACATATGACCTTCTGTATGACACGAGAGTGGCAGAGGCCCTGTGCTGGCAAAATTTCCTAGAAATCTATGCCCTATGGTATATAGCTGTTCAAGGAACCACTCCACCCCACTGTAAACCATCTAGAAACAGTTAGCTGCTGGTGAGCCTGATGAACGATAGGAAGCAGACACCTCTGTTAAAAATGCTACAGGTAGTAGAGGCAGCCGGCTACAACACACCCTGCTGTTTGGACAGGACAACATTGGGTGCAGAGGAGGCCATTGTAGGCTGCTGAGTGCTAGTGACCACTGGGCACCACAGGAAGCCAGGAAAGGAAGAAGCCCTAGAAGCAAGAAGAAGGGTCTCTTCCTCCCTCCTTCAGTGACACTATTCTAGCATCCTTAATGGATAAGAAGTTTTCCCGACAGTAGAGAAACAACATTTAAGGGGGTCCATTGTAAAGCCGACAAGGAAAAATGAGTGAGGAGGTGACAATGAACAGATGAGTGGCAAACTCAACTAAGATTGTGAAAATACCATTTTATCTCAAGAAATTGAAAATAAAGACTTTAGTCAAGTATGGGAAAATATAAATGGAGTTCTTAATTGGCCTACACAATAAAAGCCCAGAGTCAGAAACAGAGGAAAATGCCGAGAGATCAGAGAAAAGAAGGAGCAAGCCAAAGCCACCTTTTCCTCATTAGCTTCCCAGCAGAAAAGAAAGCGAATTCCTGTTTCTTCCTGCTTATATCTGCTCTCTGCCCAGCCATCTCACTTCCTGTATGCCTGTACAGACCTCCAGACCTCTATGGTTAGTTATTGGCCAGCTCCATTCTCTGATCTTCAGACAAGCTTTATTTGTACAAGCAAGATATCACCACAGGGAAAACCTTAGTCAAAATTATTCCCTGGGCCTTTGTTTGCCTAACTTTATAATGAAAGAAATCATATTTAAGGCACCTTTGCTGACCATAAATAATCCCCAAATTAATGATTTCTGACTGCAGTCTGTTTTCCTCTCTGATGCTAATTTTAAGCCAGGTGCAAGAACACAGTGGTCACAAAAGTGAGAAGCCACTCTCCTTGTGGTTGTGGTGGTTCCCCAGCTGTCAATGTGGGGTACATCTTTGGCATCTGTAGGCCACTGCCAGAGGATGATATAGTTAAGACCTGTCCTGCACATGAGGAGGGCCACCCTCTGGGCTTAGTCCTGGGATGGAGAAAGTGGGAAGGGAGCTCAGCTCAACACTCTTCTTCCTGCTTCCTGACCCACCCACTTTGAGCATCAACCATCATGTCTGCAAGCCACTCTGCTGTCACGACTTCCCTGCTATGCCACCCTTGAATCCCCTTCTCTTGAGTTGCTTCTGTGAGGTATCTGTTCACAACAATGAGAAAAGTAACTATACGTATTCTTAACCAACACCTTCAACATGTCTGCGCTTCTTGAAACACAGGAGCTACTGAGCACCTTCTCTCTGTTCCCATGCCTGCCAAGCACACTGAGCCAATATTCACATCAGTTCTTCTGGATAAATATAACAGCACATGAATGTAAACAGAGGGAGAGGGCTTCCACACTTCATAAAAATTTGGTTCTTCGTCTTGTGCTCAACTTTATAGCTTTGGCCTAGAGATCAAACTTCTCCCCATGCTGATGACCAATTCTTCATCTCAATGCTAACCTCTCTTAAATCCCCGACTCTGAAGACATCTTAACTATAATAAATACACAAAATGACCAAATTCCTAGGGAAATGTTCTATAAATCGATTCCCCTCAAAGAAGGAGAAGGCTGTGAGAAAACAACCATTTGAGAAAAGGTATTTCATGAGGAATAAAACCATATTCCAACATCAATAACTGGACTCCTACAGTACATTGAAAGACTTATAAATGCAGATATATCTCAACGAATATAGGTATACAAATACTTAGTAAAATATTAGTAAATTAAACCCAATGTCATATTATGCCAAAATAAAAAAAGCTTACCATGTAGGAATGATGTATACCCTAGGGATGATTTACTCATTGGAGAGTTTACTCTAGGGATGATTTATTGATTGGAAAGCCTCTGGTATAATTTACTACATTAGCAGGTTAAGAGAAAACAAAACCCCAAACAAACAACAGTTCAATGAATACCAAAACTATAGTCTGTATGAAACCAAATTTAGCAATGTCATTTTCAGTTTTGTTCCTCATCCAAGCTTGAGAGGATACACACACATGCGCAAGCAAGCGAGCGCACACGGACACACACACACACACACACACACACACACACACACACACACCCCACACACACACGCGAGCGCACACGTTATTCATTCTCATGTCCTCCTGATCACAGTGCTCCAGTATGCCTTTGTCCCTCGAGGAGAAAGCCTTATCATCTATCCACACCTATACCACTAGAGTCTACTAATGAGTCTCTGCTTCTAGCTCCTTTCCTTTCAGACACATAGAGTTTTTCCACATGCCCTCTCTCTCCAAAGAGCTTATTTCTAAAACACCTGCAATAGGAGTAATAAAAAGGAAAAAAAAAGTAAGCTGGAAAAAAGAAGGTAACTATCTATCTTAAAAGCCAACATATTGCTATCAAACATGAGGCTTGCAAGTGCCTAAGGCAAAAGAAAAAAATCAATTTTCATAGACACCCAGGTATCTTTATAACCAAAATTGAGAAAATACACCCTTAATGTCAATAAAGGTTTTCCCAGTGAAAGCTCAGAACTTTCTCATCTGTACAATTACAAGCAATGTCTTCAACAGGTTTACAGTAAATAAAGTGCTTCCAATTACTGTAACTCCAGATAAGATGCATCACTCATTTCCTTCTAATGTCCTTCTAGAAAACACCCCACGAGATACACAGCATAGAAATGCACTGTTGAATAAAGGCATATTATATAGATGTTCTGAACAGTCATTTCACAAAATGAACACTGACAGTGACAGAAAAGTCTGCCCTCAGATTCAAGTGAAAACTAAAAAGTGAAATACTGATGGGGAAATAAGCTAAAATTGGGGGGGGTGTCACACTGAGAAGCATTATTGGCAGCTTCTAACCTCAGAGCATTACAAGGTAATACTGGGGTGGGAGGAATCAATTAGTTCTGACTGAATGACTGCACACACAATGACTGCAATCACGCTACTCTGCAGATTTGAAAGTGACTGAGTCAGGTTTAACCCTCCTCAACCACGAAGACAAATTCCTTCTAGGTATGCTTTCCTCTTTGAAATCACACACAAAGAAGAAACTTGGGGCATCAATTTCTCCAAGCACATATCTTAGACCTGAATCTGTCATCTTGACAAACTACCTTGGTTTTGGATGGCAGTCCTACTAACAAAGAGAATTCTGGTCTACCTTGAGAGGGTGCTCAGTATGCTATTAAGATTTAAACTATGCTGATCCTGTTAGATAAGACAGATGGTTGTCTCAGGAGGGAGCAATATGCAATGTCTTAATTTTATTATTGGTGAGCATATTGAAGGATGAAAAGGAGAGGTAATATGTTTATACAACCAAGCCTTTCAAGTAGTATTAAGAATACTGGGGCCAAATTTTTGACAAAAAGTAAATGATGACTGAACAAAAAGATAATGAAATCTGAAGGACAATCAGGATCTCTCTACTGTGTGTTCAGAATGATATTACATTTATTAACAAGACTATTTTTCGGCAACGAAACTGAGGAACCCTGAACAAGTTTTCAAAGTGTGGTGGTTTGAATGAGCAATCCCACCAGCTGGCGGTGCTGTCTGGGGAGGTTAAGGAATCTTTAAGAGGTAAAGCTGGAGGGGTAGTCACTGAAGAAGGGCCTGACTTCCTGTTTGCTCTCCCTGCTTCCTGTGGATTCTTGTGTGTGGTGAAAATGTAATCAGCTAGCTTCATGCCACCATGTCATGTCTTACCTTGCCTTTCCCACCATGGTGGACGTTATTCCTCTAGAATAATAAGCTAAAAAGTAAGTAACAGAAGAAAGCCACTATTGCTACATCCTAAACATGGCTTTGGACATGGCAATTGATTTATCAGTTTCACTTGGCTATCGCTAGGACTACCCTAAACTTAAAAAACAAACAAACAAACACCCTGAACATCTTTAAAAGGCAGGCACTATTTTCACCCTTAAGGAAGTGTACCATGGACATGTTTAGGACTTTGTTCAATACGGCACACCTGGTAGCAACAGAGCAGAGAAATAAGCATTTCTTGTTCTTTGCCATTATCCCGTATCACGGTTTTCAATGGCAGTTTTCTAGGAAAAGTAATAGATTTAGTTAAATGTAACTTAAGTAAAACAGATTTTAAGTTATAAATGACTAGCAGACATTTCAAAACATTTTTTTGCTGAGACTCTTTTCCCCATGTGGTCTTATCAGCAATCTAGGATGTGCTAATGTGGGAATTAAGCACTAGGTGTTTTGTAGGGATCTGAGCAGAGCCAAGCATGGCAGCATATAGTGACATACATAGTAGTTTTGGAGCTAGCAACATATAATTCAATTAATCTTGGTTCAAACACTAATTCAGTTCATTTGTTCTCTGCTTTCCTCCATTTTGAAGGTTTACAAAATGAAAATTAGAGCCAACAGTTGAAATGTGGTATTTTTGTAAAGCTGCTACCTTGGATGTCTTAAGATCTCTGCTTGTCACTGCTGTTTCCATCGCACCCGTTTGATGCCTGTCTGAATCCCTCATGTTTCTACCCTGCAGTGTCTGTAAGGTACCTTACAAACTTCTCCCATTCCCTACTTTTGTTAGCAGTTCTTGGCTTATTCCCTATTCTATTTTTTCATATAGAAGGTTGCTGCCACAGTGACACTTTTTTTTTCATCCTTGATTTGAATTTTGCAATCGGTCCACTAAGAAGCAGTGAATGTTAGTCATTCTCTATAAGAGGGCTAAGATTATTCCTTTAAAACACATATGGAGAGAAACAGCTGTGTTTTTTTCTCTATCCTATTTAAAAATAAATCAAACTATATCCCCCACTACACCCCCACCAACACCACAGGACAAACCCTAAACTCCTTAGCTTAGCACATAAATCTCTGTTATTTGAGACAGGTTTCTCTGTGCAGCCCTGGCTATCCCAGAACTTGCTCTGTCAACCATGCTGGCTCAAACCCAGAGATGAGTGTGCCTCTGTCTCCAAGTGAATGTTTTGGTAATCCTACATGAATACTTCTCAGTTATCTGTCCCTGTTTTCTTACCCTTGGTAGATTTCTCCCATTTCTTGTTAAACACACTACAAGAGTTCCTCATCTACAAGTGATGATCCCTCTTTCTGAACAGACTCTAAACTTCAAACCCACCTCTTTGAAGGCACCCTTTCTCTAGGAATTTAAATAACAATGGTATCCCATTTAGATGGTAAAAGAAGATTATCTTACACATATTGACTTATTTATACCCTATAGTTGGCGCTCTGGATAGCATGTGTTTAGTTATCTGTAAAACCCAAGTTTCTAGTATGGAGTCTAGCACATAGAAGGTAGTGTGTTAATGTTTACCGTTCAGGAATGCCTGAGAGTGGTCCTTGCCCATAACACAAATTTGAACATCAATATATGTAACAAAATAACTTTTTTAGAATTCCCAAGTCAAAATAAGATGCTATGGTATCCCAGGTGAGCATAAAGCCAAGGATTGTTGTGATAAAATAAAACAACTTCACTCTATACCACTATAGAAAACTGTAGGGAGACACCCTAGCCCCGCCCCAGGTAACCCGGACAGGTGTGCTGGGACACGCCCGTGAGGGCAGGGTGAGGGGAAGTCTGAGATAACGTAGAAGGAGGTTTAAAAAGAGCGTGGCTCACATGGAAAGCTCTCTCTGGCCACGCTAGCTTGATACCTGTGGGCTCGCTCTGGCTTGCGTTTGGGCTGGTGTTTATCTGAATAAAGAAATCTTAGCCTTACGGATCATCTTTGAGCGCACGCAGCAACCGCAATCTACAGAAAACATTATGGATATCCTTTGAAAAACTGGCACATACAATTCCCATATGGCCTTCCAATATGATATTTGGGCATTCAAAGTAAAGGAAATCACAATCTCAAAAAGGTATCTGTATTTTCAGGTTCACTACAGCATTACTGACAGTAGCCAAAACATGGAAACCTTTAAAATGTCCACCAACCAGCAAATGAATAAAGAACAATGTGCTATACCCATACAGTGTAATACAATTTATCATTTGAGACAACACAGATGCATTTGGAGGACATTACATTAAATAAAATATACAGAGAAAGACACATGCAGCATAATGCCCATTATATGGACAATCTAAGATAGCCATCTCAGCTCTTAGAAGCAGGGTATAGAATTGTGGGTTCCAGAAGCAGGTGGAAAGAGGAAATGGGGAGTTGTTATAGTCAATGAGGACAGTGATTCAGTCATGCAAGGTGAGAAATTTCTAGCTCTCCACAGCATAGAGTTCCAACACACTAAAAAATTGGTATAGCGGCAGACCTCATGCTTAAAGAGCAACAAACACACAAAATTAGTGTTGATCATGCATTGGGGAAATTCCTATGGCTTATGCTTAGAAAAGGCAGAGTCTGTGAGAGATCTGTCAGTATGGGTGGTGCTGGGCACTAGGACTTATTTTCTTAGATGAGATGGTACATACAAGTGTGCGACATAAACTATAAGGCCACAGTTACTTATCAAGAAGTACAATTAGGGCTGGCTAGCTGGTGCAACAGGAAAGGGCACGTGCTCACAAGCCTGGTGACCTGAGTTTGATCCCACGACCTGAAGAGGAAGGAGAGCACTGAGTGGTGAGGAGTTGTCCTCTGAACACCACATATATACACGTGTGCATACTCACACACACATGATAGTAAGCTTTCACAAAGGATTATAATTCTATGATAGACTTTGATAATATTGATATTCCACTAATTTCTAATATGTTAAGCTCTATTATTTTGACCCTGATAATCCCAACCATCCTGGTATCACACATCAACTTTTCATACAGTTTTCTGTTTCATGGACAGTAACGTGAAGCTTACCAGTCTAGTATGATGAAAATTTATCTAAAATTTAATTTTTTCACATAGGATATGGATACATATTCAATACCAAACTTCCCACAAAAAAAAGGATACTGGATAGTTAAAAGGATACTGGATACAGAAGAGGATCAAACAAGCAATGATTATCATCCTGTCATTCTTTAGACCATCTCAAATCATTCTGTAATTTCAGATACTAGAACCTAAAATCTCTAAAATTATTAATCACAGATATTTATGAATGATATAGTTAAAAATAAAGTTTCAATACTTAATAATACAAAAGCTACTTAAGTAATTCTAGACATCCTTTTTGTTGTCTGAAAGATATCTACAATGACTGTTTTATGTAGTACATATACTTCATTTCTTCCCTTCTTCGCCTTTGTCTTACTGTAGTATATATTTGTGATCTAGACTTCCTTTCCCCTACAAGTTGTTCTTTGTATACTAAAGTAACATTTACTATAATAAATTGTTGTGGACTAATCTTTTTATACACCATGGCAATCTGTTTAATAAGAAGCTGAACAGCCAATAGCTACATAGGATTTTGGAGGCAGAGAGGACGTTTGGAAGAAGGACGGAGAAGAGGACAGTTGTCATTCAGACATATAGGAAGCAGCATGGGTATTACAAAGTAAAGGTAACCAAGCCATGGAAAAGCACATAAAAGTATTGGGTTAATTTAAGTTTTACGAGCTTGTTAGAAACAAGCCAAAGCTATGGGCTGAGCTTTCATAATTAATAATAAGTCTCTCTGTCATGATTTGGAAGCTGTCAAGAGAGACAGAAAAATCCACCTGCAATAAACTGAATAAATTAATTTTCACCAATATTTTGTAGTAATTGGATGCTGTTCTGTACGGATGCAGAACAGGCGGGAACGGAGGGCTGCAGAGTAGGGAGAAGACTGACGGATGGCATCAGACAAACCAACCCTGTGGCAATGACCCTAGAACGTAACCTGGAATTTATTAGTTTATTGTAACATTTGGAATACGTTTGCATCATTTTAACTGAAATGACAACAAAAATTTCCAACAATTATATACTTTAAAATGTGGTTTATTAGGTTTATCTCTGATGCTCCCAACTTTGTCTTCCACACACTCCAATTATTTTGAGATCTTTTTGCCCCCCTCTAAGCTGAGGAAATTACCAGAAAGACAAGAAGGATGGGCAGGATTTTGTCTCACTGAAAGATAGGAGCAGCGAGTGAGGAACCCTGGCCCATGTCAAGTCCCTTGTCTCTCTCTTGCTGCAGTGACTCCTGGACACTGGAGCACAACAGTCACACTCATCTGTGCAGACAAGAGAAGTACGCCTCCCTGTTACTGTGGGGAGACAAATGTACTGGAAACTTGTATGTGGCATTACTGTCTCTGACCCAAGCTGCCAGGCTCTTCACGAGGCACTTCTGAGCAGCTCATGTAGAGGTGTGAGGCTATAAATAATGTCATCAAATTCAAAACGTTTATAAGTGAAATGGAACCTGGATTAATAATACATAAAACCACTACAGACCTCCTTTGTAACCCTTAGAATGTGTATTTAGTATCTGACACTCTCAGGAGACACAATTCTTCACAGGTAGGAACAATCTATGAACCAAAACATCACAAACAGCGGAGTCTATCATCACAGAATGAACAGTTTTATATAAAGAACTTTTGGAAGATTCTACCTTCAAAAAAAAAAAAAAAGATCAATTCCTTTTAAGCCAAATTGAAGACCACACAAAATTTAAAAACAAAACAAAATAAAAAACCCAACAATTCTTCAAATAAAAATAAACCCAGGATATACAAACTAGATAAGGAAACATGAGCCAAAAAGAAAAAAGAAAAGAATGCAGAGAACTATTCCAGTGCTGGAGCTAAAACCCACAATCCATAAGGAGAGCAGATCCTTAAATACGCTGAAATGCAGTGTAAGTGCACTCTTTGAAAAATGTCTCTACAGTTATCCTTAATAATGTCCAAGGAATAGTGGTTTGGACTCTAAGCATCTAGTCACTAAATCTGGGTGACAGACCTGTGTACCCACTGGCTTTAGGGTATCATCTTTTTACAAATGTAAGAACAAATGTTTGATTAACATTACATCAACACTCCCATACTCGTCAGGAAGAGGGTGAGTATAAAGCTACTTACTATATGCACATAGTTCACAGCTCAATATTTCTACAACATTATGCACTGACTACAGAATGCAGATCAGCTTTTGAAAAGCACAACAAAAACAGGAAAAAAATAAGATGCATACTGTATATTTATCAAAAAACAAAAACACTTAGGTCTGGTTTATTTCTCTGTTTCTACTACTAAATACATAACACATCTTACTTGAAAAGTGTTGAAGCCAGTGTGGTGGTCCATGCCTGTAATCTCAACACTTGAGAAGCAAAGGCCAGAGAATTGGTGCAAGTTCAAGGCCAGGCTACTTCAAGGCTAGTTTACACAGTGAGATCGTGTCTAGGGCAGGAGAGGTACAGTAATGCTTCAAGGTACTTAAAATTCACAGCCAGATGAACACAGAGTATGCTAACTAGTTGTATGCCAACTTGACAGAAGCCAGAGTCACTGTGGAAGGGAACACTCTGGCTTAAGTTCCTGCCCTGACTTCCCCCAGTGATGGACATTATTGAAACTACTAAGCTGAAAGAAACCCTTCCCTCCCACACTGTTTTTGGTCATGGTGTTTTATTACAGCAATAGAGACCCCAATACACAGAGGGCCTAATTTTAGTCTTCTTGTGACATACTGATCATGAGATATAAAAAATGTGATACTCAAAATTTCCCTTTTGGTTCCTCAATCATCATAAAGTCATTCTATAAAAAAAGAGAAATATGTTTTCTATATTTTTGTCAATCTATTTTTGTAGTAATTACAACAGGATACCAGTATGGCTATGAATGGCTATCATTAATTTGAATCTTTCCTCTTACTTCCTGACCTAAATAAATAGTAATAACAAGAAAACTGAGATTCATATAGAATAAAAAAAAAACAAAAACAATAACAAAAATGAACTGTTTCTCCGCCACAGACAGGAAAGGCAGGTGCAGTGGACAGTGCTTTGGGAAGATGGGGATGTTTATGCCCATGTGACAGCCTGTATTAGCATCCTAACCTTTGCTCCTCCCTTACTGGGTCTATTCCTCTGGAAAGACTGCATGTCTTACTTTCACTCCCCTGCGTCTACCCTTCATATACACAACTGCTTCGTGTTAGCTCCAAGCAGAAACTTTAAGAACTCTCACTATCTGCTACCATAATTTTTCTCTGGGCCTGTTCTCACATGCTGTAGCGGGCATAAAGAGACCACAGCAACTCCACAGAGAACTATACACAATATATGAAAATAAATAAGCACTGAAATTTGAGTTCTCTGCTATTACTATGGACAGTAAGAGAAAAGACTGGTATTACAAATAAAACAGACATCACAAAAGCTCTCTGTGCGTATATATCCATGGCAACTGCTGAAAATAAAGTGCCTTTCTGTGTTCCCGTGTGCCGAGCAATTTATGGCAATCTAGTAGAATACTGGGGCCACTTAATTCCCTTTTCTTAGATGTCCCATGTCTGAGACTGCAGCTAATTTGAGTCCACTTATCTTTGTTTCCTGAGGACCACACCTGCTGCACTGTATGCTTGACAGGGATGAGGACGAGTACCCAAGATGCACATCGAGGACAGTAGTGGTGTTTAGGGATCTAGAGAATCCTTACCCAAGTTTACAAGGTTTTTGTTTTGTTTTGTTTTTACATGTTAGCTGAAAAGGGCATTTCCTACATAGGACTTGTCAAGCCTTCTTAAGCTACACAGCTGGTAGAATATACAGTCATTATGCTCATTCAAAGATAAAATTCTATCAACATTGTTTCCCAATAAGCTTACCTACCTGCCACACAACTGTTACTACTATATGACACATGGGATGGAGCCAGGACCTTGTGCTCTACCACTGAGCTCTGGCCCTCCTCACCCTTTAAGGGCTTGTTAGACATTACTATAAACTGCACTAAAGGTTACCTGCTGCTGACATGTTCAGCTGAGAGCTGGCTGAAGCCTCTAGAAGTGATAATGGAGTAGATGAACTAAACAAAGCTTTTATATGTCACTTTGCCTAGCAATTATATTTCAGAATATCACCACATATAAATGTTTTGTCAAAACATAGCACCAACAATCACCCTTCATTTCTCTTGAAGTGCTAGCCAAAATGTAATTATGAAATTCCCAATATGAGCTATTAACTAATAGGATATGTCTTTTAACATGTCATATATTATTTTGTTCTGAGATCATGACTTGTGAAAAGAAAATTAATAAGGCAGAATTCTGCATAAGAGTTGCTAGAATTGTCTTTTAAAAAGACTTTCAACACATATATTTAGGGAATATTCAGGCAACTTGAACTTGTTTTCTCTGATATCTAAGACAGAAAACATTCTACTTAAGTCATCTGTCAGGAAGACTATAGCTAAAGCAATATCTGAAATGCCTGATGTAAGTAATGTTCTATTACTATTTGGTTTCTCTTCTCCATAATTCAGAAATCTTAATACACTTTAGCTGTTACATTACAATTTAAAGTTGCAAATTTTTAAATTTAGTAAATAAGGTTAGAAGAGACAATGGTGTATATACCACTGTATTCCTTTGAAAGCAAAGATAAAGTTGTGAATATTGATAGATTTAAAATGGATATAAAGGACCACATAGAAAAAACAATGAACAGAATTCAATGCATGTTCAACTGAAAGAGATATGAGCACTGAGAGAGCAACGCATTAGCATTGTGAATAAGTGATAAACCATGTCACACAAAAACATGTGGTTTAAATACTATAAAGCCATGACTAATGAAGAAGCTTAGTAAGGAAAATGAACTGTAAGGCTACGGTGGAGAAAAAGAAAACCTGAATAGGACCTAAGAGTTATGAAGTTGGGGGGGTGCGGTTACTTCCATCACATTTGAACCCCGTTACACTGGCAGGACGTGAGTATCAGCACAGCTGCATTGCAGCACTTGACTTTATGTGCCTTTGTGCATTTGCTAGGATACCCAGAGGCCAAACCCAACCATAGCGGGATGGTGGCAGGGCCCACAAACTGAGTATCTGGTAGCTATTTTTATGTATGTGTAAAGAAGCCAAGGCCCAAAGAATGTAAAGGTAGAAACCAGACACAATGGCACATGCCAGTATGCAGCATATAGGTAGGGAAGGCACAAGACAGCAAGGATAGAGAGCTGCAAGCTAACCAAGGCACAAAGTGAGGCACTGTCTTGGGAAAAACACTCAAGGTAGTTAGAAAATATCGACATACATAAAGACATGTTGTTTTTAGCATCTTATTTGGCTGTGTGTTAGATAGCATGCACACAAAAGGGTATTCTAGAATATAACTCTTTTAAAATTGAATGTCTTTATTGACTCTTAGGGAATTTCACACCATGGACTCCAATTCTGCTCACCTTCAGGCCCACAGGTTGACCCACCCTAGCATTTAACCCATTTAGGATCTGCTGAAGCTAGTGAAGGGACTGATCCTGTGGAACAATACCCTCAAGATCTGAGACTGAAGACAGCCACAGGATATCCCAGAGGAGGCTGGGTGAGGAGCCAGTGATGACAGTGCACTAGAAACACCTTCTTCTGGCTCAGCCTCTACAAAGCACACAGGAGGTACACAAACATGCACCCAGGCAAAACACTCATACCCGTAAAAAATAGTAATACATTTTTACAACTAGTTAAAATGCCTTCTCTTTTATACTATACCTATACTATAGACAAAAAAGTACTGGCAATTACAGTTAAAAGATGAGAAGAGCTATAAATAGGAATGTTAAAGACAACTTGTCTTTAACTCGGAAATGAACAAGTTACTGCTACAGAAGGATTAAGCAAAATAGCTTACATTAGTGAACCCAAAGATAATTTTATCAATCACAATATTCTAATACTGAGTGTTATCTAAAATGATTTAATCTCTAGGTGGAATAATCACAGCATAATTTAAGTAGTAATCTTAAGCTTTAATAGTTTCATATCTAATAATCAATATGAAATCTGACTCATTTCCTTAAGAATTTTCACTTAGCTAAGGATGAGGTGACCGAGTGGCACAGTGACAGGCTGCTAAAATGTCTAACCATTTCCTTAGTCACCTGTCCTTAACAGCTCATGACAACAGACCCATCAGTCAATGGAGGTGAGCACAGCCTCTATGTGCAAACCAGGTCCCCTAGACTGCTAAATGCCCTGTGCACTATTTACATTGATGCTTTTCCTGCACATATTTGGCTTGTGCTGTGGACAGTGAGCCAGCTCAGCAACTGGTATGGCCAGGAGGATCACCCAATGTCTGCTTCTGAGTTTCTTGCCAGACAAAAAGGAAAAAAATTAAAAAGCTGAGTAGGTCAGGCTAATGCTAAAATTTTTTTTGTTTTTGTTATTTAAAATCATTATTCTTTTGAGGCATCAGTAATGCACTTCAACATAATGGAAAACATTATTTAAAAAAAAAAACACAAAACCCTCAAACCAATACATTTCCCTGAATCTCACTGGGATACTAAATAGCCTATTACAGAACCACTTGCCAGTTGTGTTTGAAGAAATTCATTAAAATGTTCATACACAACTGTGTCTTCCTAACAGAATTTAACAGGAGTAACACCTTGCAGCTAACATTTAAATAGTATTAGGCTCTACTTTTTTTTTTTTTACACAAAAGTATTAAGGTTCTAAAATATATATTTTCTCTTTATTTAATTAAGTATACACTAGAATGTTTTTTCTATTGAAAAAGTAGACAGACACAAACAAGGTAAGGCAATCACCACTGCCCTCCAAACTGCTAGCAGAAATGCCCTCTTTCTTGTAATTACACTCACCCCAAGGCATCCCCGTACAGAGCTACTTCAAGCCTCCATCTAAACACACTAACCTGCAGTAGGGTGGATGGAGGTCAGAACCAGCATGGAAGGGTTACACTGCTCCCAAAGGTGCCCCAGCAGCATGGAGAAGGCAGCTGTTCATAAAGGATGAACACTGCTAGAGACATATATCTTAGACTCCCACAGTCTGAGGAAAAGGACAGGAAAACACCAGAGGCAGGGAACTTAAGGCTTCTGTACAACTGTTCCTCAGTTTTTAAGATTCCTCCCTCATTTTCTATGCATCACCCTGAACTCCTCCTGGCCCCTAGTTTCCTCCAGTTTATTAACAAACGCTTAAAAAAAATTTAATTCATCTCTACTGCACCTACCACAGCAATACAGTTATCGTTTTATAATGTCAGTGTTTTGTCAAAGGTGCATCTGACATCTACTTAATCTTCAGATTTGCTATCACTCAACTTTGGTCTTTTACTGTAGATACTTTCTCCAATGGCTAGAGCCCTGTGCAGCTTTATTTATTTTGATACTATTCACAATGACAAGGAATCAGCCTAGAGGCTTGTCATGACTGGATTAAAAAATGTGTGTTATGTATATACAACACAATTTTACTTAATCACAAAAAATAAAATAATGTAATCTTATGTATATGGAACTGAGATCATGTTAAACAAAACTTGATAGGCACAGAAAGGTTAAGAATTGTCTATTTTGCTGAGAGACAGAACCTGAACTAGACATGGAAGAAGGAGGGAACTCAGGGATATGGAGTGCATTTATAGCATAGTATAGATATGTATGCAAATATCATTACCACACATTAATCTGTACATATGTAACAAATATAAATGATTATAATTTTGAAAAGGCACCAGGATTAACCTGTTTCAACATTCAAAAACAATTACAGGATCAGGTTATCCACAGGACTAGGTCTTCTAGGATTTCTTGAGCTATCAAGACACCAAACAAGAAAAGCTCAAGTAAAATGACAAAACCAATTGTGCTAGCTAGTTTCATGTCGAGTCAAACTAGAGTCATTTGGGAAGAGGATACCTCCATGGAGAAAAATGTCATGACCACAAGGGCCTGTGGGCCAGCCTGCAGGGCATTTTCTTATTTGATGACTACCATGAGAGGGCCCAGCTCACTGTGGGTAGTGTCACCCCTGGGGTGGTCCTGAGTGCTATAGAAGGCAGCGGTGCAAGCCATGAGGGTCAAGCCCGAAAGCAGCACCCTTCCGTGGTCTCTGTTTCACTTCCCATCCTGACTTCCCTCAGTGATGGAGTGTGTGACCTAACAGATATAGCTGAAATGAACCCTTTCTTCCCCAAATTGCTTTTGGCCATGGTGTTTATCACAGCGAAAGAAACCAATATACACAGAAAATGATTTTGACTCTCAGCAGGCAAAAAGAATTCATACAATTAAAAAATCCTTCTAAATTTGAGATTTACAGCAAAGATACTGACTTAGAGCTGTTAACACAAAGCTTACTGGAGAGATGCGATCCCTTGAAACATGGCAACTGCCATCCTGCGGGAAGCCAGATTAGATTAGGCTGAAAATTTAGGCCACAGTTCAAAATCAGGCCCAAAACTAGGGAAGAAAGTGCCACAGTTGCTCAACTGATTATTCTCAGGAGTTACTTAAAGTGAAACAGCCTGTTCTTTACTGACATTCCCACTTCTAAACTCTTAGAGGACTACTGTTAAGTTTGTTAAACCAGTATAAAATGGACACCTGTACAGTTGAAAGGAAGACATGTGATTCTGAATATTCTTGGAAACACTTGAGGCTTGAAGGTAGCTTCCCTGCTTACTACGAACACACTGGTGATGTTGCTAGATGCTGTGTTAGCTTACCGACCCACTACTGAGTTAGTTCAGGGAGTACACACTGGCACCTAATTTTATTTTTTCATTCTTGGGGTGAAAGTGACACCAACATTAAGTAAATACTCATTTGGTAGAAGCTTACAAGCTATATTAGGGCCAGTGAGATGGCAGAAGGTAAAGCCCGGGACCCCTGATTCCTGGGGACCTCCACAGCTGTGCTACAGTATGCCCCCACCAAAACAAACACAGATGTAATAAGTAATATTTATGGAGGACTTCAGCCTCCACCCCAACCATCTCCTCAGCAGACCATGACATACTTCATGTACTTTATGTTAAATGTGACAATGTATGTTGAGTATTCAATGAATATTTTGAATTCGTAAGTGAAAAACAAAAATACAGGATTTATGCTTAGTGACATAAACACTCTCTTTAACCACACACTGAGAGAAGTTCACTGCTAAGACCCACAAAAGATTAGTTACTGACTAAAAAACAATCATAATTGAACAATGCTTATAAAGGTAACAACAGCAAACAAAATTCAAAACACCATCACTTAAATATAAGCTGTCAAGCCGGGCGCCGGTGGCACACGCCTTTAATCCCAGCACTTGGGAGGCAGAGGCAGGTGGATCTCTTTGAGTTTGAGGCCAGCCTGGTCTCCAGAGCGAGTGCCAGGATAGGCTCCAAAGCTACACAGAGAAACCCTGTCTCAAAAAACAAAAAAACAAAACAAAAACAAACAAAAAAACAAGCTGTCAAACTGAATCTCTGTTGTACGGGCAACTCAGAATGCTTCCTACATGCATTAGATAAAAATGCATCACTGATCATTTGGACCTTGCCTTTAGGAATCTATGTCAAGGCTGGAGAGCTGTACTTGCTGCTCTCAACTGGACTCCAGGACTGGAGTTTGCTTCCCAACACACATCAGGCAGCTCACAACACACATCAGGCAGCTCACAAGCTCCTGTAACTCTAGTTCTGGGTGGAATCCTATGCCCTCCTCTTGTCTTTCTGGATAGCCATACACATGTTATCATGTATGTACAAATATATAATTACAAGTAAACATCTCAAAACAAAAGTTGCCATTACACAGAGAAGAAATCCCAATGGCTTTTGTTTATGAACTTTGCGAGATCAAAATTTCATCATTATTATTGATTGTTTTGCTAGGGATGAACCCAGGGCCTTGGGCAAGATATGCAAATACTCTAAAACCAATCCACACCACAGCCTCTCAAATTTTCTTAACATTTGTTATCTGCATATAAATTCTCATCTTGTGTGAATGCTAATGTAAGTTTTTATCCATCATCAAGAGAACATAAAATT
Source organism: Cricetulus griseus (assembly GCF_003668045.3). Taxonomy (NCBI): domain Eukaryota; kingdom Metazoa; phylum Chordata; class Mammalia; order Rodentia; family Cricetidae; genus Cricetulus; species Cricetulus griseus. The sequence goes on along the minus strand of NW_023276806.1, from coordinate 14,635,619 downwards.
AATTTTATCCTAAATCTTACCCCGACTAATACAAAACTTACACAATACATCTCAAACAGCTTTTGACTTAAAGATGGTATTTCTAGAAAATCAAGTCTAGTCAATCAACGGCTCCTTAGAACAACTGAGACAACACCATGCCTTCCCCATCCAAGGGTTCTTCCTTCACCTGACCCATCACTTTCTTTTTTTTTTTTTTTTAAGATTTTATTTATTTAATATGTATACAGTCTTGTGCCTGGATGACAGCAGAGGGCACCAGATCTCATTCAAGGTGGTTGTGAGCCACCATGTGGTTGCTAGGAATTGAACTCAGGACCTCTGGAAGAACAGTCAGTGCTCTTAACCACTGAGCCATCTCTCCAGCCCGACCCATCACTTTCTAAAGCATTGCAGGTTGGGCTGGAATACAAACGGACCCAATGGTTGGCCACACACACTCCTGTGTTCACAAGAGTAGACTGGTCCCAAGCACCACCTCTCAAACTGACTTCTTCTCAAAGGGATGCTTTTTATGATACTAAAAGTTTAGTCCAGAGATGAACGGGCATTTGGAGTCAGGAACTCCAAGAAATGTGGGCACGTGGTAAAGCCCCAAGTGTTTGCACATGGCACTTTTCACTGCCTCACTATGTTAGCAGGAAGGTATAAAGACATTTTGAAGTATTTTTGCTTTCACTTTTCACCAATAATTAAAACTTTCCACAGTAGTGCAGTAAGATTATCAAGCACCTGAATAAATGTAAGTTTTTGGTAGATATTAGAATTCAGGAGTCTGTACTGGCCTGTCCTTGTGATTCTGACAGGATATGCCCTCAATTGCAGCCACTAAGAGCACCACCTGTGCACATTCACTACCTTCCCTTTTAAAAGGGCCCTGCCCACCCCCTAGCTTTCTCTCTTTCTCTGCCTCTCGCCCTCTCTTTCTTTCTTTCTCTTCCACCACTCTTGCCCCCAGAGACCAGTCTCTGCTCTGCCCCTTCTTTCTCCTCTTCCAATAAACATCCTATGTACGTCCTGTTGTATGATGTGACTTCTCTTTGAGGTGTTTTTTGAATTACAACACTGGGGCCTAAGATGAGGTTCCTGGTACCTGCTGAACAAAGAAGAAAGTCCTGGAAACTAATGTTGGAGACTGTAATGGTAATTCAGTAATTCAGATCCTGCGTGACTGGTATTTGGAATACCTTTAAAAAGACAAGACTATGGCTCCTTTCAACAGAAACTCTAGTTAAATCTATTTAAATGGTTGTGTAGTTACCACAGCAAACAGGGCAGTACTTTCCTCCAGGTGAAAAACCTGAGTACATCCCCACTGTGCTACAGAGCTGCATCAAGTCACTTGGCATGCACTCAGCTTTTAAGTACACAATTCTACAGGCCCCCACCAACCTAGTAAAGCAAACTACCAAGTACACTGTACTTTTTGGGTATTTTTTAAAAATCTGAATTCTGTAAAAGCTACTCAACCTGCTCGGATGTCAAATGCAACTTAATCCTAGTGCTCACCTCTCATTCTAAGTTAGACACCAACATAACTTGTATACTTACAAATTCTTCTCTCTCTCTCTCTCTCTCTCTCTCTCTCTCTCTCTCTCTCTCTCCACTATATATTTGCCATTAAACATAATTCCATCAATTCTATTTTATGCACTTAAAATTAGAGATATTGGCTGCTTTACAACAACTTTTCTATTGTTGGAGTTTTCATTTAGCTTTTGTTTCTTAATGGACTAAAACTTGTTAAAGGCTAATTATTATGATAGTTAAATTAACTGTAAAACAAACTAACATAAAAGCTGATGTTTTAATCAAACTATTAGATGGTATGCTTATTGGCATAACTATTTTCAACTTAGTGATTTAGAATAACATTTTAATTTGTTTTTTCTTTTTAATTTTGGCTTTTTTGAGACAGGGTTTCTCTCTATGTATCCTTGACTGTCCTGGAACTCCCTCTGTAGACCAGGCTGTCCTCAAACTCTGCCTCCCGAGTGCTGGAATTAAAGGCGTGCACCACCACCACCACCACCACCACCACCACCACCACCACCACCACCACCTGGCAAAACTTTACTTTTAAAGTTGCATTCCAACCACCCATTTTACTCTCAGAAACCATTACTAGAAATAGTGGAAACAGAGTTACAGTGGAGACATGAATCCCACTGCCATCTCATACAGAAGATTAAAATAAGATTAGAAATGAAAGAAAGATGAAATGACTATATACTGGAAGAGTTTTTAGAAGACTCTTGGAGAATGAGACTATCGTAGGCCTAATAGATATGGTATGATTACCAAGAGGTATGGGAGGAAACACAGTTTGGGCATGATGAGTGCAATCAATGTAAAAGCCCAAGGAGAGACATTAAGGCTACACATGAGGTATTTATTAAGGTTTGCAGAAGAAGGTGTAAATCTACATTAGGTAAGACAAAGATGAGAACATAAATGCTGATGTGGTAGAGCCACCAGGAGGAAAATTAGTAATACTATCTTCTAAGAAGCGTGGTCACATGAGCCCTTGAGATTCCTTGGAAGTGTAAACAAGTTCCATCTGCTTCATACTTGCTGCATACTTCTAAAGCAGTGGGTCCTTAACCTTTAAGGGCTAAAGGAGTACAAGCACTAGGGAACAGGCTACCAGAGTACAGATCAATGCTTCTCAAACTTTAATATATAAATGACTCACATGCGCTTATTGAAATGCAGGAATGAATAGGTCTGTATCTCTAATACTTCTCCAGATGACAGCCAAGTCCAGGTAAAGAAGTAACAACATACCAGTTTTTGTGAATTTCAATGAATAATTCAACAGATATGTTCTAAACACTAAAAAAGCATAAATTCTGGTTTAAAGGGCATTAGTCTTTTATATATATAAATTTGTGTGTGTGTATATGTGTGTGTGTGTGTGTGTGTGTGTGTGTGTGTGTGTGTGTGTGTGTGTGTGTATGTGTGTGTGTATGTGTATGTGTGTGTGTGGCAACATGTGCCACAGCACACATGCAGGTTAGAAGGTAGGTTTCAAGTCTTGATCTCTCCTCCCACCATAAGGTTCCAGGCAGAACTCAGATTGTTGTGTTTGTGCAACAAACATTTTTATCCACTGAGCCATCTTGCTGGCCCCAAAGGGCAATAGTTTTCAAAAAGCCACACTGAATGTGTGAATGGTAACAGCAATGTAAGAATAAACTAAATAACACCCATCTCATAAAAAAAAATCTAGAATTAATCATTCTCACAAAGAAAGATGACTTGTGCTTTCTTGGTAAAACTCCCAAGCACAGCAAGAGAAACAGACAGCAATTCATTCAGTTCTGCCTTGATTGCTTCGTTGTTCTCTAGTGCAGTGTACTTACTGATGTAGACAGGCATATTGAGAAAGTGTGTTACAAGTGATTCTCAGCTCTGAAGAAAATTCCGTGACCTGGGTAAAGCATATTGCAGGCTTCTGTCTGTTCCTGTGGATGCTAAATGCATCTGGCCATGCACTAAGTGCACTGGTCGATCCTGGAGACACTACAGTACTTACATCAGATTTCCCTGACCACTTAAAGGTCAGATGCATATGAAAGCATAGACACTGGAAACCTTTAGCAAGATAAAAACAAAGCTATGACTTAGATGTGCAGGCCAGCACAAGGATATTTCCCACCTCCAAGAGATGCTAGCCCCCTGCACAAAACAGCACAATTACTGAAAAGCAGCAAGAACTAGGTACTGCTTGGTTCAGATACTAGATGCAGGATATATTCACTTACATAATCTCTAATACTTAGACATTATTTGTGTTTAGGTAACACCCAAACTCTTCCATGTATTTATAAAAGAGCCCATTCCCTGGCCTATTACTGTATTTCTTTGAAGAGATTCTCTTTTATCTTTAGCCCTTGGGAACTTAGTCACCATGTATAAATAAGCATATCATGAAGTTGTATGCTTTGTTTTTTGAGATATGTGCTATTTAGATAAGGGCTTGTAGGTTGTTTTTTGTTTGTTTTTAAGATTTATTTACTTCTATTTTATATGCCTAAGTGTGTTGTCGGCTATCTGTATGTGTACTATATATGTGTCTAATGCCCTCAGAGGCCAGAAGAGGGCATGAGATCCCTTGGAACTGAAGTTCTGGGTAGTTTGTGAGCTGCCATGTGGGTGCTGGAAAGTGAGCCATTGGACCATCTCTCCGCCCCATTCATGAGTTGTGAACTTGACCACTGGATTAATGATTTACCTCACTGCACTGATGGTCAGGGGCTGGCAAATGGAGCAGGGGGTGAAGGCCTCTGCACCAAGCCTGGAGATTGGGAAGCACACAGAAGGAGAAAATTTCTGTAAATTGTCCTCCGACTTTCAAGCACATGCTTTCCAGCCCTTCCTCCAACAAAATAAAGAGATAACAGAACATTTTGAATACCCAATCATCACAAGCTCCAATGTGTAGCCCCCAAGGCTGCTGGAATTTGCTCTAGACCTGAGGTTCTACCTTTGTTGGGGAAGACTTTATATGCAGACATTATGTGTAACATATTCAGATCCTACAGTTCCCCCATCCCCTTCCCGGCACAGAGCTTTGGTTCCTAGCCTTCTGGACTGAACTACATAAAAGTATGTTTTGCTGAGGCTCCACCCCAAACTGGGAATTATAAAATCTCTCAAGGAGAAAGCCAAAATGAATGAATACGGAAATCATTTTAGAAGCTTCTCTTTCTCAGGAAGCCAAGCTTCTCAAGTCCAGCTTATCTCAGTGGATTTCCAAGCCTTCTACAGAACTATTTTGCAAATACGGGCCAGCTAGTTGTTATGGTGTCTAAGCAGGAATATTCATTTGGTATACACCCAACACAGGCAGAACCAGAAGGCTCATTCAGTTTTATTACGGTTTTCATTTCTAAAAACTGTTACTAACCCTGTAGCTTTGCTGATGATCTATGCTGATATTTTGTGTGTGTCACAATTCCTCAGTGTGGCTACCAAATACACAGCACCTGAAGTCCCTGGAATGGACTCTGTTACCTGTTTCTGCAGTACTTGATCACTTGTCTATGTCCTCATGCCTTGTTATCCTTTGACGACTTGGTTTAAAATGTGCTCTTACAGGTGCACTGTGGTTAGGGCACTGCCTCATCTGTGGAGGCTTACATTTGCTTTAGGGGATATTACAGACCGGATCCCCTCTGGCCAAGGTGAGCCAGACACACCTATAAGCAACTGTGTGTGAAAGGCAGTCTGTGGCCACACTTCTGTTACTTTGTCTAAAATTCCACTTCCAGTTAACCCTCCTGTGCTGCTCTCACAGCATCAGAAGGTACCATGCCAGCTGCCCAGGGACAAGCATCCGTTCCCATCCAGCTGTAAAGCCTACGGACCACAACAAGGAGCAGCCCTCCCTCAAAGCTGCAACAAAGGCACTTTTCTCTGGGAGTGACCTACAGCTAATTAACTGGACTTAGGGCAAGCTCAATGGGAGGGAACTCATGTCTAGTAACGTAAACCAAGCCAACTACCCAAGGCCAGGAGAGTCATGGACACTAGAGAATCTGCTACTACACTTTCCTAAATGGGCATAATTCCTAACTGCATTCTAGTCAGATGAGTGCATTTCCTGTCCTCATCACAGTGGTTTGTCTCTGCAGAAGATGGAGACTATTACAGAAATCTGTAACTGGTCAAAATGCTGAGAACAAGTGACCACGGGGTGCCCAACTCCAGTTGGTACATCTACAATACAACCTGTACACGTAGGGCTCAGAGAGCACCGAAGAAGATGGGGCAGAAATAACTCTAAGAGCCAGAGAGCCAGAATGTCTGCTGTGAGGTACTGTGTCCAGTTTTGACAGGGAAGCTACACCCACGAAACCTCAAAACTATGGTTGCTTTCAATAAGATCCTGCATAATGACAATACTGGTTGGCATGCCAAGGGGGAAAATCCCATAAGGTCCCACCTCTAGAAGAGAGCGAAGAGTGAGAGAGCAGGAAATTGAGACAGAGACAGACAGACAGACAGACAGACAGACAGACAGACGACAGACAGACAGGAAAAGAGAGAGGGGAGAGGGAGAGAGAGGAAGAAGAGATGATAAATCTTATTCAGGGATGGGCCCCCATAATTTATATAATCCCAAGCAGTCAGCATTATACACATATACATACAATTAACACTAAATGCACTCTGTAGGTTTTACACACAGGCCTGTGCACACACGTAGACATGCAACAGTAACAACTAAAGAGGAGACGGCACAAGAGGAGAGGGGTTGGAAATGATGGAGAGCTGCACACATGTAGAAAACCACTGAAAAACTGGGGGGAGGGGAGTCTCCTCTTTTTAGTATCTTTCAGGTTTCTCTTGTGCAAACATCGGCTATCTTCTCAGTTTGTTTTTAAAACACTAAAAATATTTTATTCAGTGTGTTTAATTAGTTTCTGAGAAAAAGCTAATGTAATTCAGCTTAGCATTTCAAGAAAATGACACCACAATGCCTTCTCATCATCTTGATGGCCACCTTTTCAGACCATCCCTGTGCGTAGAATCTGAAGCAGCTCCCAGCCAGGCTGCATCACCTCTGTGACTCCCTCTCAGCACCACTTCTCCACGAGCTCGACCTCGGTTCTGATTACTACTCCTGAACACACCGCTAAGCTCCAATGAAGCGAGAAGCATGTCTGTATTCATATCTGTTATTTTCCCAGAGGAGCTACCCAGCATTGTTACTGACATATTTAATTATTTCAATAGATACTTAAAAATATACTAGATCTGTAGTACTATAAATCTGACAATTTCCCCAAAGCCTTTAACCTAATTTTCTCTCCTTAGACAAACCCTATAGCAGCTTATTCCCAAGTGAGTAAATGTAATCCCTGTCTTTTCATCATCATGCCGTCTATATAATAGGAAAATTAAAATGTCAATCTTTCTGTATGGCATCCAGGAACGCAGTGGCAGGGCTGGAGGTGAGTCCCCTACGTCAACCATTTCATAGCATCAGTCTCCCTACTGCTGGGGAGTGAGGACCACGCAGGAGGCATCCCAGCTCACCAATGCATTCTCTCATGAGTCCTCTGAGACTGCTGCGCACCACTGGGCAGTATCTACAGACTCAGCCCAAACCTTTTGGTTTAACAAGCTGCACTTCTGATTCTCTGCTCTTTCAGCCTTCTATATGTCCTACAACCTTCTCCTTTTAGCTCCTAATGGCTCTCACAGGTCAGACTATAATATGGCAAATGGATGTTCCCTTTAACTGTTTATTTGCTGAAGCCATGAGAAATTCCCCACGAGGGTCCTGTACCAGGGGTCTGGGAGCTCCTCTTGTGACACAAACGTAGCAATAGGGTCACTTATCCCACAGAGGGAACTGGGTAACAAAGGAACAGGCTCACGTTTTACCAGAAGTAGAAACTGGAGCTGTCATCAAAGGGTTCATGGATTACAACTACTTTTGTTGTTGTTTTTGTTGTTGCTGTTGCTTTGCAGGGGGTCTCACAACACCACTACCTCCACCTGAACTGGACTTTCAGGGTCTCCATCATCCCAGTACCACAAAACACACACCCCATTCTCTCAAGCATTCAGCTGAGTCTGATGCCACACTTGCTCTGGAGCTGGCATCAGCTGCAAGACTGGAATGCCAAGGGAGGCCACACACTCCCAAGAGGCCTGTGCAGCTTT